>NC_041333.1:34852098-34947098 GCF_004354835.1 Perca flavescens | reverse complement strand
ATCATCACCACAGCTGCTGTTACTGCTGTCGTCTTCCTCGTCATCCGCTGCTTTCTCTGTCATATCTGCCTCATTCTCACCTGAAAGGATAGAAGAGTGACACACAGTCAAAAACTCATAGCTTTAACTTTCCTCCTGGCTTTACATGAATCATTATGCCACACTGTGGTTCATTTAACAATGTTTTACATACAGTATCTCACACAAGTGAGTACACCCCTCACATTTTAGTAAATATTTCATTATATCTTTTAATTGGACAACACTGAAGAAATTACACTTTGCTACAATGTAAAGTATTAAGTGTACAGCTTCTATAACAGTGTAAATGTGCTGTCCCCTCAAAATAACTCAACACACAGCCATTTTGATTGATTGATTTTGGATTTGACAAACAACATAATCCAAAGGATAGCATGTTAAAGTGTAAACACTTATTTTCAACATGGTCATTGGTGTTAAAACATGCAACACATAACAAAGACCTATTTCTGGTCAAAAACAATAACATATAATACAAATCATCCAAGGTTTAAAAGCATTCTAAAATCAAAGAATCATAAATCACATAAAATAATCAATCTACTCTAACTAAAAAATATTGGCTACTCTGTTCCATAAAAATACCTTTACTTTATATCTAAAAGCCCCCCTGGTATTTACAATTTTGAGGGAAAGTGGCAGATTATTCCACAATGTTATACCTGTATAAAAAAAAAAGAACTTCTAGCTGCATTGTTGACTCTGGTCACTTTACAAGAACGGACACTGGCCCGAGTATTGTGATTATGCTGTGTATGAACCATTTTTATATGGGAATGTAAATATTAATGTCTTAACCGCTGGTAACTAAAGTGAGTCCACCCCTGTGTTAAATTCCCATAGAGGCAGGCAGATGTTTATTTTGAAAGGCCAGTTATTTCATGGATCCAGGATACTATGCATCCTGATAAAGTTCCCTTGGCCTTTGGAATTGAAATAAACACACTTTTGTGAGATACTGTGTATAATCAACAGATGCAGCCCTAGTTCAAACTATGCATGGGGGGTGGGGGTTATCTACCAGTAAAACAAAAGTAAAAAATATGTAGAGATTTCATAAGAAGGGAAATATTTAGGTTCACAGACCCACACACTCCCTCAAAAACACGACAAAGTAAAGATTTTTTCTGAACACGGGTCATTCTTGACACCAAAGAATAAAGTGTGTTTAGATGAAGTGGCAGATTTTAAACAAACTTTCCCTCGTTTGATGCCAGATATCACGCCAGAGAGAAGTCAAACGACTTCAAGTAGAAACTCAACAACCGATCCTACAAGGTTTTTGTCACTCTCACCCGTGAGTTTGCCGTTGACCATGACGTACAGGTGCTCCTGCGGGTAAGCGCTGACGTCTCTAGAGATGGCGTGCAGGCCGATGGTGGGATACTCCAGAGAGAAACCCATCCCTGAGCCGTCAAACCACAACAGCCGCCTGCGGAAAAAGAAAATTGTACACAAAGCTGACAGTTGTTGGTTCATAAAAGGGTGCACGCACATACTGTCAGCTCCATTTAATGGCATTTTACAGTGGCAGGAAACATGGGGAGAGAGGCTGATGACAAAGCTGCAAGACCCACACAAAAGTTTAATATTTGTCATTTTTTTGTACTTTTCCAGGCTTTCAAAGCAAGTTCTGAACTGTTTTCATTATTGTGGAAACTTTGGACCTTAAATCAGTTGAAATTCAGAGGTTGATTTGGAGCGGAGAGTATAAGTAAAGGTCAGTACCTGCAGCAGTTTGAGTCCTGCGTCTAAAAACAAACGGCTGACAGATTCTGACTGCAGGGGTGCAACTAATTATATTGTTCTTTAATCCATTACCTGTTTTAGCTACAAAATGTCAGAAAATTAGTTTAAAAACAATCCTGTTATATTTTCCCAGGGCACCATGGGTGAAATAAATCTTCAGTCACTCAGCTGGCCTTATATAGGACAAAGAAACGCATAAAATCCTCACATCTGAAAAACAAGTTGGCACATTTGCGTGACAAACAACACTGGAATGAATAATTGACTAATTTAACATTGATTTTCTGTTGATCGACTAAAAGAATAACCGATAAATAGATTCAGCTTCACCTGATTGATCACTACAAAACACCCAAAAGGTAACAATATAGTAAATTCCAGAAGCTTTAATGACTTAACACATTAAGATGTTTAGTACAGAAACACTTATTAAAAGCTTATTAAGCTTTGTTATAGATTAAAACTACCCAACACACAGTTTATACAAGTACAGCTGAAAGGATTAGTCGACTGACTTTAATTGAAGAATGATCCATTTTGATAAATATGTAAGTCTTTTTTTCATTTGATGGGTGCAGTTTTTCAAGAGGTATACATTTTCTGCTTTGTCTTTTAATTATTTTAATGTATTTACACACCTTAGTGACTTAAGACATATGAATCTGACAAATTTGAAATTTTTAATATATACAAACATCTATACATCTATCTAACATTTTCATTACAGGACTTTTACTTGGAACAGAGTATTATTTACAATGTTGGATTAGTACATTTATTTAGGCAAATTATCTTAAAAACTTCCTTCATCGCTGTTTTTATCGGAGTCTCTGGGTGACGAATTAGTTTTCAACCAAATTAATTTCTAACTCTTATTTTGAAAGTGACTACTCCGGAAGTGGTTAGCACGAGGAGTGGCAGTGTTATGATGTATCTGTTATTATTACACTTTCTATCGTGTATTTGTATAATTTAACACAAGGTCCATTTTAAAACACTGATAACACACCAGATTAAACAACAACCTAAAACAAAAAATGGTGGTTTAAAAAGGCAAAAACAAGCGCCACGTGCATCACTTACGTTTCGGCGACGTACAGCGTGCCGCAGCCCAGCTTCTGGCCGTTCATTACCGCCGTGGTCTCGGCTTGCTCGTGCCTCACTCCCTCGGTGGGAGGACGGAGGTTTTTTAATAAAACCATCGTGCGTGCAACCGTTGACGTCTGCGGTCTCGCTCAACGATGCGTCGGGAGCGGAAAGAAACCAGACTCTGTTGTCAACGAGAAGCTGCGTGACCTATTTCGTGCTACAAAAGCTTGCTAATTTAACCCGGGATAACTTCTCTGAAAATTAACGCTCGACAGCTGGAGGCGGATAAACTGCGAGCCGGACCGTGCGCGTCCTCTCCGGGGTTAGCACAACCGGGCCGAGCCGTTCAGAGAATCGACGTGAAGCCTGATAAACACACACGAGCGACGTTAACTCCTCACAGTTGTGTGTCGACCTTTCAAAGCTGAAATATCGCGGCAAGATGTGTCGAAGTAACGTCAAGAAAATTACGTGACCACCACGAACAAAGCGTAGTTACGTCTGTTTGTACGTAACCTCCCTATTCCCGTTGTCACAGTGCTCGTAAACATTTTATTTTGAAGGTTTTTTACCGGAAATGTTTGCATGCCATTTTGTCTAACTTGACGTAATAACTGGTGCCTTCCAGTGGTCATCAGAATCCGAATCAGCTTTATTTGCCAGGTATGAGGACATTTACGAGGAACTTTGCTTTGGATTAATAAAATGCTCACAAAAACTGACTTCTGACTACGGTCAGAAATCCTTTTTTTTATATTTACACCAAAATTTGGAATGACATTCCCCATCTCATTCTCACATTATCATCCATCACATATTTCAGATTTCTTCTTGATAGTCGCACTTGCACACACTGATTGTTTATGTATTGGGTTTTTTTGTCTCGTTTTTTTCGTATTTGTTTTATTTATGATTTTATCTGTTTAGTCAATAATGATGTTTTGTGTGGATGTGTATTTGTATTTGTATTTATTCTAAGGATCCCCATTAGCTGATGCCTAGACGACCAGCTGGTCTCCCTGGGGTCCAAGACAACATTTAATCAGACAATATTAAAACATTTCATAACATATACTGAAAAGAAAATAAATTAAGCTAAGAGAATATATATGTAACAATATCTGCTTACAAAACTAAATAACAAGAAGAAAAAATTACAATTAAAATGAAATAAAAACAATAATAAACAGAGTTGAGAAATATCTACCATTGTACCTTAAAGAACTCATCAATAGACATAACCAAACCCGACATCTCCGTTCCTCTGACAGCCACAAACTCCAGGTCCCCAAGTCCAAACTCCGCACTATGGGAGAGTCAAACAACCTGAGGGCGCCACAGTCTATAGAGGTTTTTAAAAATAAATTAAAGACCCACTTATTTTGTATTGCATTTTCAATTTCTTAATTTCTTGCTGTCTTGTTTTTAACTGTTTTAATGTCTACTGTGTTTATCTGTGCACCTGTAGCACTTTGAGATGTGTTCCTCATGTGTAAAGTGCAATACAAATACAATTTATTATTATTATTATCTTGAAAACAAAGTTATATATTACAGTATATTACATGGTTAACATTAAGGCAGATCACATTAGAATAGATGAAAATCAGACATTTTTTCAAAGTCAAAGTTGTGTCCGATGTTGCTGCAGAACAGGAACCTGCTGTAAACCAGTTTTTAAACTGAGCCAAGCCCGTTTTATTGTAACTTAATTGTTGCTTTTAAAATTTTCCTGTAAAAATAAAAAAAAATGAAATGAAATGAATCTGCTTACTCATACAAAACAAACAACAAAAACTACCAATTTATACACACTATAAACAGAAACAATACAGACAGGTTGAGGCAGTAGTGCAATGAAGAGTGCAAAGTGTGCAGGAGTACATTATTTTCATGATAAATTATTATTATTTTAATTATGGAGCATAGTGCAAAGGATGCTGGAATAAATATTATGTTATTATATAAGTATTCTTTTACAATATGAACAGTATGAACAGCTCTGAAATAGAGAATGATGAATAAATAATAAGTGGAACCAGTAAAAAGGTGTTGATTAGAGACAGTGTTGCTGCTGGGTTATTGCACAGGAATTGAACCTGACACTGTGAGTCAGAAGTCAGCTGTTCATCAGCTGTTCATCAGAGCGCAACTACATCCCGTATATCATTTTTAATAGTTTTACTGTGAAAGTATTTACCGGAAAGTTGAATGTGCTATTGTGTCCACATACATTTTTATGAAACTTTAATAATGAAAAGTAGTGTTGAATAGTGTAAATTAAAGATAATATGAAAAATAAAATAGACAAAAGTAATCGAAAAAACAATAAATGCAATATTTGAAATATATTTAATAATATATTTTGAGGATATTAATTGGAATTAATTCAGTTCAATTTTATTTATAGTATTACATCACAACAAGAGTTATCTCAAGACACTTTACAGATAGAGTAGGTCTAGACCACACTCTGTAATTTGTGTCTAGACCCAAGAGTTCCAACAAGCAAGCATTTAGTGCGACAGTTGCGAGGAAAAACTCAATAATAGTGGGCAATAACAGTCACAATAAAGATAACTGGAACTATGACTAGAAATAGTAGTTGTAGTAGTTCATAGTGTAGCAGGGCACTGCAGGGCATTACAGGGAGTAACTTGGTATTACTCATTACCCCAAAAAAGGCTTGATAAATACTTTAATACATTTACATTACAGCGTTTTCCTTCTTTATATACTTCTTTTTATATATATATATATAATAATATAAATATCCAAATTCTCTTGTATAAAAAAAAGAGCATACATAATTATAATTGTGTATTTAAAAACATTTAGAATTTAATCTGCCTTGATTTTATTTTACTTTGTCTTCCCACCATTCATAATGCGTATACTGTAATGACACCCCGTGATTTATAAACATTTATTTCGTGTTTTAACCGGATGTACTACTCGTGTAATTGTCTGTCTTGACCATATACTGTATATAAATATATATTAATTATTGTTATTATTATTATTATTATACCCTTGTGTGGTCCTTCACGTCACCGGGACCCGAAGGACCACACAAGGGTTATGTACTTCCGTTTATTTTGTTGAGAATTGCTCTCTAAACCCTGTCTCTTGTAAAGTAAGTAAAGTTTGTTTCTAGAGCACATTTAAACACAGTTTAAGCTGACCAAAATGCTGTACAAACAAGCTCTAAGGTGCTGTATTAACCCTTGTTTTGTACACACAAGTCTATGAACTTGACGCTAGTGAAATGCAAGTGTAGTTGCTCACTGTGGCCACTAGAGGGCAATAACATTCATATTGTAACCACCAGATGGCAGTGTACACTAGCTTATAGAGGGCACTAGCTTATACAGTGAACGACTGTACCAAACTGTAAAGGCAGACACTGTAAGGTCTTGTTTTTGTGAAACTTTAAAATACAGAAAGATAAATAAAAATGACAAAAATTTAAAGTTTGGTGCTAGTAATAATAATCAAAAATAATAGTGACATTTGAAACTAGGGAAATTATGAAATACATAGTGTAAACATATGGGAGTAACAAATAATAGTATAAAAATATACTGTATGTAACCTTAATTATTAATTTAGTTTATACGCATATATGTGAAAATGAAGATGAAATTAAATAAAATGTCTCAAAATGACAATTTAAGTTGTACGATATTATAGAAATAACATAAAAGCATCCCCCGTTTTGGCTATTTCGGCAAAGGTTGCCGTCACCGGGAATTCACAGCAGAAAAAGTCTGAAAATTTCCACAGAAACTTCCCAAAACCTCTCCTGCAAGATAATCTCTTGCCATTTTCAAAATGTGAAGCAATTTTCTATCAACTAATAGTTTTCCTGAATAAAAATAAGCCAGAGACACGGTTGTGTTTTTTGAAGAGATGCCTGGGATGTTGGTTTTAATAACTTAGAAAACATTTATGTTACAGCAATACTACAGTAACAGTACAACAGAGAAATGGAAGGAGCCACATTCACATCCAGTGGTGCCCGTTTGAATGCAGATTAAGCCGGACTGAACATTTTAAAACCAACGGATTCTGCCACAGAGCCGAACACAGATGCACACCAGGTTCAGTGGAATGATTTGGGACCTGGGGCATTTAAACACATTAATCTCAAATCTGGAGTAACAGTCTGAGTACTCTAAAAGGGTTGGTTCTGCCTCAGTGTAACCTAAATGAAAACCTTTAGGGGGCTGCAGTCTTATCTTTTGAGTACCGAGAGTCCAGTTGAGCTGATAAATGATAGAAACGATATAAAATCACCATGATGATCAAGAGGCTGCACGGCCACATTAAGGGGCTTTTCCTAAAACAGCCTTTTTATTAAATCTAGAGGTTGTACTTGCGATGAGATAACCCATGCTTAGAAAGTAAACCAGCTAATGAGACTCTGTCCAACGAGCATTTTTATCTTCTTTTTCTCATTTTTTTTTTTTATACAAAGGAGTCCCACAACACCTGAACCACTTTAGGAAAGTACCTGAAAGAACATTTAGTAATTTAACCGCAGCGGTGAACTTCAAACGTCTGGAGCCCACTTTTATCTAAAAGTGAGCGAGCAGGGCCAGTATGTAAAAGTAATTCCAGTTATCAATTCAACAATTAAATCCTATTTAATGCTTTTGGCAAGCTGAGAAGTTCCTCTGCACAAATCATGCATTTGTGACCCAAAACTAAAGTTTTTTTTTTTTTTTTTTTTTTTTTTTAAAGGTGATAATTTTCTGATTTTTCTTCCCCTCTCAACGTCTCCAAAGCTAAACGTAAACCACTGATATAATCTGAGATATACACTTGATTTCTGTTTAAATCATTACAGTATGTTCTTCAAAAGGTACCATAAAGGATACTGTCAAACAACATTTGTCATGACTAAAGTTTCAGACCATGATCTAATTATTAGGATTAGTGGTAAAGGTCTCTATGGTTGTTGAACTACAGCTTTCACATCGTTATGATAAGATTGGTACATACAGGCAACAATAATTAAGTGCCTGACTCACTAAAAAGTGTTTTGAAATGAAACAAAAGTAGTAGTAGTCTTTATGTGCATGTTCTGATCTCTAACAAGTGACAGAAGCATCTTCCCACGTATGTTATGTTACAAAATACACTTTTGGTGGCCATAAACTCTGCACAGAAAACACTTCTTAAAAAGAGCATCGCACCAACATCGTCCTCCAACTCTTTACCGTTATAAAAGTAGATGTTTTTCAAATGGATGACTGGCTTTGTTTTCGTTGGGTGTCCTAAGGTTTGGGACATCTTAAAGGGATATGTCGACGTTTGTTGAAATAGGGCTTATCATGGTCTCCTCTAGCTGTAGATAGGTGGGGTCTCCTCTAGCTGTAGATAGGTGGGGTCTCCCCTAGCTGTAGATAGGTGGGGTCTCCTCTAGCTGTAGATAGGTGGGGTCTCCCCTAGCTGTAGATAGGTGGGGTCTCCTCTAGCTGTAGATAGGTGGGGTCTCCTCTAGCTGTAGATAGGTGGGGTCTCCTCTAGGGTAGATGGGTCTCCTCTAGCTGTAGATAGGTGGGGTCTCCCCTAGCTGTAGATAGGTGGGGTCTGCTCTAGCTGTAGATAGGTGGGGTCTCCCCTAGCTGTAGATAGGTGGGGTCTCCCCTAGCTGTAGATAGGTGGGGTCTCTCCTAGCTGTAGATAGGTGGGGTCTCCTCTAGCTGTAGATAGGTGAGGTCTCCCCTAGCTGTAGATAGGTGGGGTCTCCCCTAGCTGTAGATAGGTGGGGTCTCCCCTAGCTGTAGATAGGTGGGGTCTCTCCTAGCTGTAGATAGATGGGGTCTCCTCTAGCTGTAGATAGGTGGGGTCTCCTCTAGCTGTAGATAGGTGGGGTCTCCCCTAGCTGTAGATAGGTGGGGTCTCCCCTAGCTGTAGATAGGTGGGGTCTCCTCTAGCTGTAGATAGGTGAGGTCTCCCCTAGCTGTAGATAGGTGGGGTCTCCCCTAGCTGTAGATAGGTGGGGTCTCCTCTAGCTGTAGATAGGTGGGGTCTCCCCTAGCTGTAGATAGGTGAGGTCTCCTCTAGCTGTAGATAGGTGGGGTCTCCCCTAGCTGTAGATAGGTGGGGTCTCCCTAGCTGTAGATAGGTGGGGTCTCCCCTGTAGCTGTAGGGTCTCCCCCCTGCTAGGGTGGGGTCTCCTCTAGCTGTCGATAGGTGGGGTCTCCCCTGGCTGTAGATAAGTGGGGTCTCCTCTAGCTGTAGATAGGTGGGGTCTCCCCTAGCTGTAGATAGGTGGGCCAACACATTTTTTGTACATGCATTGTTTTAGTACGATGCAACACCGGCAGCACCGCCGCTAGTTAGCTTAGCATAGTGAATGGAATCCTATGTTGCCGGTTAGCATGTTGTGAGTAAAAGTGAGCCAACAAAAGACAAAAAAAAACAACCTAATTACTTGCACTGAGACAAAAAGTGCGTTGGCCCACCTATCTACAGCCAGGGTAGACCAGGATAAGAACTATTTCAACAAACGGTGGCGTATTCCTTTAAGATAAAGAAAGAAAAGATCACATGGTTTGAAACCTGGCTGGTTTGAGGAGCATTGCAGGGATGATATTTGCGTTTAGTTTCTTTAAAAACAAACGTATGTCAGAAAGCTTCCAACGTTGGTAAGAGAGTGAAGTAACTTGGATGTAGCCCAATTCAAATATAATCATACTTGAATGTTTTTGGGAACTTCAGCTGAGTGCTCTAGTTCTGGGTTTGGAGCTAGGACTCTTTTTTTTCTTTGTAATAAACTCTCACGCTGCGAGGCTCATCAGAAAATGAAGAGAAACTCTGCAGCATCTCCCATCTCGTCAGATCAGGGCCCGTATTTATCAAACTGCTAATAGGGACATTTGGGATTTAAGATTAAAAGTAACAATCCTTTACTTCTGCTCCTGAATATCCGTAAAAACTTTTCAGAACATTTCTTATGACTTAAAAATGCATCTTCTGAGACACATTTTTTAGCGACTGTAGAAATGATTTGTGTGAATTTGTTAGCTGAGGAAATATTTATGATTCTGAATCCAGTAGTTTTAGTCGGTTTTCATTGCATTGTCTGAACTTGTCAATGCTGTAATTAATTGTCCTTAACATGAGTTTTCCCTGATGTACAATTTAGTTCCCGCTTCAGTTTAGTTTTTGTTGTTTCCATTAAAGTGAATTTCCAATTATTTCATTTCTAGTGGAGAGATTTAGCATTTCACACTTTAATATTAGTCGAAGTCGAAGTAAATGGCTCAAGAAGTCTCAAGAAGTTTCACAAATACAGGCTCAGAGTTTGGACATCGTCCTCTTCAGCTCAAAATCCAGCTCCTGAAAAGAAACTATTTACTGACACCAATCTTTTTGAGTCTGACTTTCTGCATTTAAAGGGGGGGAATCATTAGAAATTCAAAGTTAGGGGGGAGAAACGTGGTATTCAGAGTAAAACCAGGCCAGCCTCTTTCCATTAAACAGCATAAAGTCTAGACAGTGATTTGACTGCATGAATTTAAAGGAATTCTACCATCCTGCCCAACAAAAAGACATCTTTCGTCCAACACAGTCAACCCCTAAAACGTGTAAAAAGGTCGACAGGGATTGTTATTCAGGAGCTGAGACGACTGGTGGAGAACACAAAGTTTGTTTGAGCGGTGACAAGTGAATAAAGCTTTGTTACTTCTGTTACTTAGGATCGCTTCAGGGACACTGAAATGCAGGAAAACCTTTAAAAAGACGTTCGACACGGGGCTGAGAGTGAGCAGTTTTCGGCTCTTTGTAACAGTTCGGGGACCTTTCTCGTCCTGGTGAACGGGCTCCACGCTGGTCTTATTTCACACAGATCTACGGCCGCAGAATCTCTCAAACAAAACAAGCAAACCGTTGATGAACTCGCAGTCCACACATCACTCACAGCAGCATCTCTCCTCCTCTCCTTCATATAGAAAATAGAACACTATATTTTACAAGAGGACTAAGAGAACGGAACATCTATTATCTTACAAGAAACAGAGTACACAGGCAAAGTATGTACAGCAAACGTGGTCCCACCGAGCCAAGGTCTGGAGGGACCAGTCTGAAACCGAACGTTTTGGCTGTCGGGGGGGGAAAAGAAGGCGCGTCTCGCTCGGCTCGTAGCACGAAATGAAATGAATTTTACGATCATTGTCAGTTCTGGAGATGTTCCTGTTGATGCTTTTACATCTTGAGAGAGTTTGAACTACAGAATTAGTTCAGGAAACGTTAGGAAAACTGAGTTTCAATGACATCCTCCGAAGTCTGCATTTAAAGAACCAAACATTTCGAAAATTGAGGATTAGGTTTTCTAAAAATCCATTCAGGTGATTCTCATCCAGTCTGTGGTTGGCCTCCGTTATTTACCTGCCACCTCCACCTCGTTAGCCGCCTGGAAGAATTACACACTACGAGGTGTTGAAAGTTATGCGAATATATTTACGAGGGTGGCCGCTAAAGATTATTTTCAATATCGATTTAATCGGCTGATTAATTTTCCCAAAAAGTCCTTTCGTATTTTAGTTTATAAAATACAGTATGCCTTATTGGCGGACTAAGAAAGAAAAAAAAAAAAATTCAGTTTATTATCACATTAGACAAAGAAAAGCAGCAGAAGAAGCTGCAGCCAGACAACGTTTGGTGTTTTGGCTTAAATAATGACGTTAGACATCACAAGTGTTAGGTTAAACTCCGGTGGATGAAGCTTACCACTGTTATTAAGCACTTTAGCTTTCAAGGGGAAACATCTTTGACTTTACGAGTTGACAAGGAGCACTTGAACGCAACGTTACCGTTATTGTGACTGCAGTTAGTCGATCGCTGACCACTTTTACGTCATTTCGTTACGATATTGGGTCACGATACTGTCCGGGGTTACTCGCAAGAAGCATCTCGCTGTAAGAATCGATTCACTCAAGTTACAAAAAAAAATAAAAAATACATTTCCTTACTCGCCTCTAATGGGATCTAACCATGCAGATAGTTTCAGGTTGGTTTTTTTGACAGGTTTTGAGGCATCTGTCGGAAGATTTCTGCCACCATTCCAAACACAAAGGAGGTTTGTGGTGCTCACTGAGAAAAAAGGGAGAGAGAGAAAGAGAGAGAAAGAGAGAGAGAGAGAGAGAGAGAGAGAGAGAGAGAGAGAGAGAGAGAGAGAGAGAGAGAGAGAGAGAGAAAGATAGAACATGCAAAAAATGTCACAACAATGAAAACACCATCGTGAGGACCACAAACACAATTAACTTTGTATTGGGGTGGAGGCAGAAATCTCAGAGATCTCAAAACCTGGACAAATATAGTAGAGCTGGGCAATATATCGATATTATATCAATATCGTGATACGAGACTAGATATCGTCTTAGATTTTGGATATCGTAACATCGTGATATGGTGATATAAGTGTCTTCTCCTGGTTTTAAAGGCTGCATTACAGTAAAGTGATGTCATTTTCTGAACTTACCAGACTGTTCTAGCTGTTCTATTATTTGCCTTTTCCCCACTTAGATATTATGTCCACATTAGTGATGATTATTTATCTAAAATCTAAGCGTGAAGGTACTTTGTTAGAGCACCAATTGTCAACCCTAGAATATCGCCGCAATATCGATATCGAGGTTTTTGGTCAAGAATATCGTGATATCTGATTTTCTCCATATCGCCCAGCCCTAAAATCTAAGCAGAGCTATCTGCGTGGGTAGCTGGTGATACCACTAGAGGTAAGTGACAGACAATGCTTCCTCAAGTCTGGTGTCTCTAAAAGCATCAGCTCACATCATCCAAAGTGTTGGGTTTGACACTGAAACGCTCTCCTCGGCCGTGGGTTAGTAGGTGCTACGAGAGTGATGAAGTGCTTTAGGATGAGGTGCACTAAAACAAACAAGACTCCTGTGACCAATTCAACCGGGCCCGAATGGGATGAAAGCACCATCGTCATCCTGCCACATGGACCCACCAGAGAGAGAGAGAGAGAGAGAGAGAGAGAGAGAGAGAGAGAGAGAGAGAGAGAGAGAGAGAGAGAGAGAGAGACGTCCGTAACTCAAAGAGTTGAGGATGACCTCCCCAGCGATGCTGATGCTCTCGGACCGGCTGGCTGTCAGAGATGACGAAGAGTGCAAAATGCGTAATGGTGACTTTGTGTTGTTAAGTACGGTGCCGGCAGAGAGAACCCTCTAACACAATACCACAGCGAGGAGGGAGAGCAGGACAGGAGAGAGAGGGGAGGAGGAAGAGGCGGAGGTGGGAGAAGATATCCAGTTTATTTTTTAAAAGGTGGTGTTTGTGTGTGAAAGTCCTTTTAGACAGTTAAAAGAAAACAACAACAACAAAAAAACAAAGAAGCGAGCGTTATTCACACAAACACAGCCATCACGACTGCGGACTGTTCTGGACAGAGTTTAATAAGTCTGTCTGCCCCTCCCCCTCCTCTTCCTCCTCCTCCTCTTCCTCTGGCTGTAAGGGGCCATTGTGCCGGCCCTGCCTGCCTGATCCTTCCCTGTCCGTGGGCACGGCAGGACTCCCAGCCCCAGGCTTCGCGGGGCCTCTGGAGGTCCGATGTCCGTTTGACGGAGACAGGCTACGGCCTCTCCCCTTTTCCTGAGTGTCGCTGTCGGCCCTCTTCTCCACCTTCTTCGTCGTCGTCACCTTCTGTCTTTCCTCTTCTTCTTCTTCCTCCTCCTCCTCCTCCTCCTCTCCCTCTTCATCATCATCATCAGAGTCGATGCGGTTGAGTCTTTTGCGGACCGGGCGATCCTCTTCCGAGTCCGAGTCCGACGAATCGGACTCGGACTCGTCCTCGTCGTCCGTCGAAGGCCGCCTTTTTTTCAGCATCTGAGCGAGCCGTTTGCGGCGCTGCTGCGACAGGATCTCTCTCCTCTTCCCCCTGCCCATCTTCTCCAGGTCCTCCTCTTCTTCTTTTTCTGTCCTCTTTAGCCTCCTCCGCTCGTCTCGCTCCTTCTCCTTCTCCGACAGTTTCCTTTTCAGCCGCCTCCCTCTCTCTCGGTCGTCCTCGTCGCGTTTGAGCCTCCTCCGCGGCTTTTCTCTCGTCCTGTGTCTCCGGAGGTCTTCCTCCTGTCTTCTCCTCTTGTTCACTCTTCGTCTCTGGTCGTCCTCCTCTTCGTCTTCGTAATCCTCCTCCTCCGAGTCTCTGGAAGAACGCGACACTAATAGAAAAAAAACAAAAAAAGGGTAATACTGCTGAGGTGCACTTAAATTATCCTCCTGACTCAAGACAGCCAGAAGAACGTGTGTTTGTTACAGGTCCCATTTCCAGTATTTATTCATCGATAAAGCTAAAGTTACTCTGGTCAATCATAGGATTTGTTTTCTTGCAGTACTGTGAGTTTTATCCTATTCATACTTTGCACGTGACGTCACAACTACCGGCTGGCGGGCAAGAACATCATTCTATAACGTATATTTGTTGTGTGAATTGAGTGAATTTGCTCAAGAATCAATTTGTTGGCTGAAACACACCATCACTTTAAGATAGAGGCTCCTATCCTGCACCCGGCGCAGCAAAGCCTGAACACACCTCCCTGTAAGACCAGCACGCCCAGAATGCACCTGAACACACCTCCCTGTAAGACCAGCACGCCCCAGAATGCACCTGAACACACCTCCCTGTAATAGGAGATAGGAGGCGTTGCAACAATGTTTACGAAGAGATATTGTAACGCTGGCTGCACAGATTATGCAGACGCAGACTGGTACGATTGACTGACACACACACACACACACACACACACACACACACACACACACACACACACACACACACACACACACACACACACACACACACACACACACACAGTTAAAATCATACGCTCGACCCTTTATTAGTCTTTCTACATGGGTTTAGTTAATGATCGGGCTATAATAAGACCACGTCGGTTATGTAATCGCTGACAACCGGGACAATTTCATAGTGTTTGGTGTAAACCGGGATATTTTAGCGTCCCGACACAGCGTTTGTCGGGACTCGGGACTGTCCCGGTCAAACCGGGACGTCTGGTCACCCGACATGACAATAGCCTAGTGTTGCCAGAAGGTTTAAAAAAATAAACTACTTATCAAGCTGTCATTCGCCGGCAGGCAGGGTGTACGTATTCAGATGAAGACTTCATCACACGACGGAACAGATCAGCAAACGTTAGCGAGCTAGCTAACTAGCTAACAACACTCACCTTTGCTTTGATTATGAAGATATTCCTGTTTTTCACCTCCCATATGACAGCGGTGTTAACCCATCCACTCTTGAAAAAAAAAAAGATAGCTATCTGTACTTTTGTAGGCTTGCATTTTTTGTGCAGTGTAAAGTGACGGATTCTCTATAAGATAGATGTAAATATCTCCAAACTCCAAGTCTGGTAGAGACTTGGCCAGCTTCAAAGCAATGAAAACATCAGCGGGTGCTGTGTATGGATCACAAGTTCCGAGTGACATATGGTCTAAATAGTTGATTGATTGTAGTATTGGAAATCTGCAAGGCTGCAATTCCCGTGGCTGGCCACTGTTCAGCGTCATTCTAATCTCCGGCGTTTCTTAACCCGCCAGGTATCCATGGTAATGACGTCACTGCAAAGTATGAATTAGTGAATGGAAACCCAGTCTCTGGGACCTAGTTTAAAAGATCTGAGCGCACAGCGTAAAGCGCCTGGTGCAGGTGCGTTTAGGGCGTGTCCAAATCCACTTTTGCTAGTTTGACGGCGGAAATAAGGCTCCATGTGCGCCGGGCGCCTGGTCCTAAAGGGTTGTTCTTAGTAGGCTCGTTGGAGATGAACTGCGCCTCGCCTTTAAAGTAGACGAGAGCAGGCGGCAGCAGCGGGGGGGCGGTGACAGAAGTCCGCTCTCATGTCGGACAGTTTTCCAGCTGATTCCAGCAGCATTCAGGCTGAACAGGAAGTGACACAAACACTGTGGTTCTATTCCGATTTAATAAAATGTTATCAGACCCATATATCAGCTCCTACGCAGTCTCCAGTTGATTTTATTATGACAGAGTAGCTGTCAGAATGCTCTACCTGCGATCTGTTGCTGATTTTAATTACCAACACACTGTAGATGATCTCTAATCTGAACAGATTTAGTCTCTCTGACTTCTAAACGTAACTATCGGCCTCACAACAGGTGTTCTGTTCAGAATACGCTTTTAAATCAGACAAATCGCAGTTAAAATCCCTCCGATTAAAAATCAATAAAAAAGTTTATATAAAACCTCATGTTGAGTCGACTCTAAACCAATCAGCTGTTCGATCAGCTGAGAGGCCGGCGTTTCCCAGCATGCAGTGGGTCCGCCTGCGTCCGCCTGGCTCTTGCAGTTGGTGAAAAGCAACTGCGCTACCTGCGTCTCAGAACTGCGGCTGCCTCGGTCTCGTGAGATTATCGTTGCCCACGTGTGCATGACGTCAGAGCAAGTCGGGATCAAGTCGGAAACAAATCTAACCGGCATGCATTGGGCGGCGATCGCCGGTGATCGATTCTGCGCAGATCTGGCTCATCTCCAACGAGCCTATTGTCTTCATTAATCAGAGGTGTGTTTTGGGTGTAGCATGCAATCAACCAATCAGAGATCATCTCCCATTCATCAACCAATCAGAGATCATCTCCCATTCATCAACCAATCAGAGATCATCTCCCATTCCCTTTAAAAGCCAGGGCGCGTTTGGACCTAGGAGCATTGCTGTTATGATGGAGGATTACACCGTTGTGTGTCCCTGTGTGTGTAACAAGCATAGTGTGTGTCCCTGTGTGTGTAACAAGCATAGTGTGTGTCCCTGTGTGTGTAACAAGCATAGTGTGTGTCCCTGTGTGTGTAACAAGCATAGTGTGTGTCCCTGTGTGTGTAACATCAATCAATTTGTTGGCTGAAACACACCATCACTTTAAGATAGAGGCTCCTATTCTGCACCCGGCGCAGCAAAGCCTGAACACACCTCCCTGTAAGACCAGCACGCCCAGAATGCACCTGAACACACCTCCCTGGGAGACCAGCACGCCCAGAATGCACCTGAACACACCTCCCTGGGAGACCAGCACGCCCAGAATGCACCTGAACACACCTCCCTGTAAGACCAGCACGCCCAGAATGCACCTGAACACACCTCCCTGTAAGACCAGCACGCCCAGAATGCACCTGAACACACCTCCCTGTAAGACCAGCACGCCCAGAATGCACCTGAACACACCTCCCTGTAAGACCAGCACGCCCAGAATGCACCTGAACACACCTCCCTGTAAGACCAGTGTGAAGAGAGCTCAGAGAGTGATCTGAGAGGAACTGACTTACCATCGCTGTAGTCGCTCGAGAGATGCTCCTTGCGTGGTCTGCCGCGGCGTTTGACTTTGACCTTCTTGGCGGAGGCCCGGGAGTTGTCGGACGACTCCGACGTCTCGCGGTAGTTGACCTGCTGCCGCTGGCCGCGCCTCAGACCCCGCCTTTTTTTGTCAGGGTCGCTGTCGGTCATGTTGCTGAACTGATCCGAGCCTGGAGAAGACGGGGAAAGAAAGGGAAAGACTTTGAGATAACAATTTCTTTTGATAATCAATCAGTTGCTTCCAGGATCTATCTTCTCTGGGTCCAGGTTCCCAAATGATTTCCCCTTTTTCTTTGTTTCATATAATGACAAACTGAATATATTTGCATCTTGGACTTTTGGTTGGACAAAATAAGACATTTTGAGACATCACTTTGGACTCTGGGAACTTTTGATGGACAAATATATAATATCCTAGGGCTGCCACCTCTTAGTCGATTAGTCGACTAATCGGTCGTTTTGGTCTTAGTCGACTAAGATTTCTTTAGTCGATTAGTCATTTTTTATGCTTATTCATGCTTAATTATTTATTTCAGGAAACTTCTGAGCACATTTATGGTAAACACAAGATTTAAAGTGGTGCTTTTGCAGAATTAATTGTGGAGAAACTCAGTTTAACAGATGGTTAATTAACTACATTTATATTGTGCTTTTCTAGTCGTAACCACCTCTCAAAGCGCACAGCTCTGTCAATTAAATCAACTAATCGATTAGTCGACAAAATCCTATAAGTGTTAGTCGACTAAGAATATCTTTAGTCGAGGAAAGCCCTATAATATACACAGTAATTATTTCATTAGTTGCAGTCCTAAAAGCTTGAAAACTTCACATCTGCGTAGATATTTGAACGATTAATCATTTAGTCTATGAAATAGGGAAAAAAATAGTAAAACATTCTCATCACTAATATATTGACCAATATATGATATATAAGAGTAATTATTCCTAGAAGTTTGAAAACTTCACAGCTGCGTAGACGTTTAAATTAGGACTACAATTAACAAACTATCATTTAGTCTGTATAAATGTGAAGAAATAGTAAAAAAAAAAAAACATTTCCTGTGACGTGACATCTTCAGATGTCAAAGATATTCAATTTACAACAATATATACAATATATATATTTCTTTTACAAAGAAACACCACAAATCATCTCATTGAAAAAGCTGGAACCATAGAAAGTTTGACATTTATACTTGAAAAAATGCCTAAAGCAATTACTCGGTTATAAAAAATGTAATATAAAAGTTGAATTACATTTCGTATAAATATGCCTAAAACACTGTTTCAGGGGCTGAAAATATTCCCCAATGAAGCAGGTAATAAAAGTGATTAAAATGTTTCAACGCTAGTTCAACTCTGCAACTTTAAAGCAAACTATTCCGTGTCGAAGGGCGGCAGTTTCCCCTCGCCGTGCACGCACCCATTTCTTCATCAGTGTCCTCCTCCTCTTCCTCGGAGGAGCGTCTCCGCCGCCGTCTCAGTCGTTTCCTGCCCCTGCGTTGGGTCTTGCTGGGTCGGTGCTTAGGTACCCCTCTCACTGCCCGTCTGGGGCGGGCCCCACTCTCCAAGCTGCCCACGTCGCTGCCCACATCTTCGTCTTCCTCCTCGTCATCATCAGCCCCTGAAGCAGCAAATTCCTCATCCTCCGAGCTTTGAGGGGGAAGAGGAAGAAAAGTGTGTGTGTGTGTGTGTGTGTGTGTGTGTGTGTGTGTGTGTGTGTGTGTGTGTGTGTGTGTCTGTTTTACTATATTCGTGGGGTCCAAAAACCAGAGAATACAGTATACTTGTGGGGTCTGCACAGCTTTGTGGGGACCAAAATGTTGGACCCCACAACTTTAAAGGGCTGTTTGAGGGTTAAGACTTGGTTTTAGGATTAGGGTTAGAATTAGGTTATGGTTAGGGTGAGGGTAAGGGTTACGGTTAGGCATTTAGTTGTGATGGTTAATGTAAGGGTAAGGGTTACGGTTAGGCATTTAGTTGTGATGGTTAAGGTGAGGGTAAGGGTTAAGGTTAGGCATTTAGTTGTGATGGTTAAGGTTAGGGTAAGGGTTAAGGTTAGGCATTTAGTTGTGATGGTTAAGGTGAGGGTAAGGGTTAAGGTTATGTCAATGTGGGGTCCCCACAAAGATAGTGAAACAGACTTGTGTGTGTGTGTGTGTGTGTGTGTGTGTGTGTGTGTGTGTGTGTGTGTGTGTGTGTGTGTGTGTGTGTGTGTGTGTGTGTGTGTGTGTGTGTGTGTGTGTGTGTGTGTGTGTTACCTGTTGCTGAGCATGAACTCGTCTTCACTCTCTGCTGCGGTGCTGTCACTCTCCAGGTCGTTCAGCCTCCGCTTCTTCCTGTTCCTGGCAGAATGAGCCTGGCTTCTGATTGGCCGCTGGCTCTCCTTCCCGTCCTCTGACAGGAGAGCGGTGATGTCTCGGCCCTGCCCCGCTCCTACATCAGAACAGTGTTGAATTTACCAATATGATGCATCAGAAACTGGGTACTCTTAATAACAAACTGCTGTTTCTATAGCTGTGTAACAAGTAAAGAAATGTACAGAATATGTGGCACTGCCTCAATATAATGGGGTGATTTTAACAAATAAAGATTTTTTTTTTTTCACTTAATAGAGACAAAGACCAGACAGACACCATGAATTTAGAGGAGGGAATCATGAGTCTCTTTTATTAAAATCATTTGACTACATGACTTGTTTGTTCACTTTTTCCCCCTTAACTTAAGCAACCCCATCACCGTTCACCGTTGGAATAGTGCATATTTCTCACATCTTCATGGCCAAACCAGCTCATTTCATTTAAATCATTTTACAGATATTTCTTCGGGAGCGAAGAGTGGCGTGGGTGGTTTGACCATATATTAGGGTTGGGTGATATGGAGAAAATCAAATATCACGATATTTTTGACCAAATACCTCGATATCGATACCGCAACGATATTGTAGTGTTGACTATTGGTGCTTTCACAAAATATTAACTGAAATTTTAACTTTGCAGGAGCACAACCGGTCATTGCGTTCTTCAATTCAGCGAGTTTTAGAAGTGCCAAGGTCTAGATATAAACGGGGGGGGGTGATCAGGCTTTTGCAGTTGCTGCCCCGAGACTCTGGAACAAGTTACCCCTTGATATTCGCACTATTACAGATGGAGCTCTTTTTTAGGTCCAAACTCAAAACTTATCTGTTTCGTCTGGCCTTTAATACGTATTTTAATACTGTACGCGTACACGTATGTTTAATACGTACGTGGTGTGACAATTTCATTCTTCTGTTTCTTTGTAACCTTTTCTGATTTTACTGTTTTCTATGTTCATTCTTTCTATTGTATGATATGTGTTTCTGATGTTAAGCACAATGGATACCTGCTGGTTGTTGTAAAGTGCTATATAAATACATTTTGATTGATTGATTTACACAATGAGATTTTAGATAAATAATCATCAGTAATGTGGATATAATGACTAAGTAGGTAAAGGCAAATAATAGAACAGTTACAACAGTCTGGTAAGTTCAGAAAATGACATCACTTTACTGTAACGCAGCCTTTAAAACCAGGAAAAGACGCCACTTATTATGCCATATTACGATAATAAGATATCCAAAATCTAAGACGATATCTAGTCTCATATCATGATATCAATATAATATCGATATATTGCCCAGCTCTACCACAGATATACGAGGGACAGAAAGCTGCTAGAGTACAGCCTGCAGAGTACACCTGGTAGTTGGGTCCGATCGAGGTGGAATCACGTAACGTACCGAAGTGTAACCAGATTTGATTTGATTTAACTGAACTAAACAAGGCAGGTGTGAAAACGACTTATGGGCAGAAATGCAATTTTCTTTAAAAAGAAATATATGAAAAATAATGGATAAAAGTCTGTTTCTATAATGCTGCAGTTCATCACATTGTCCACTCACCTCCACAGAGGTCCCTGATGTCCTCCTCTATAGCCTCATCAATGGCATCATCAAAGTCATCAAACCTACACACACACACACACACACACACACACACACACACACACACACACACACACACACACACACACACACACACACACACACACACACACACACACACACACACACACACACACACACACACACACACACACACACACACACAAACACTCTTTGTTTTGAGACTAATGCTTGCCAATACATGACACACCGACCATCTGGTCATTTTAACCATTTCTCCTCACGTTTATGATTTTAGCAAGTCACACATTTTTTGTGACACTGAAAAATTATAGTTATATTATAGTTTAAAAAAATTAGCTTTGCTTTTCTTGTGTTTTGATAGACACAATGGGCCAGATGTACTAACGCTTTTGCGCCCACTTCAGGCGTATTTGTTTCACAACGTGCGCCTAAAAGCATGGCGAGGTACGTACAAACTCTGCCGCACGGAGGTAAAAGCCCAGACGGCCTGTCGCAGGGAGCTGAAAATGCGAAATTGCGCTTTTCCGTGTCATGCATATGCATTCATGGGAGGGTCAAGGGGAAAGTGGGAGTTTCCCATAAAGAGATGGGAGGGGAAGCGCAAAGTGCGCCTAATTATGTATTCCGCGGTATGAATAAAAACCTTTAAAAGCAGGTGTTAACCAGCCGTAAGCGGGATACCTGGCATACGCTTCCTGGTGAAATGGCAGCAGTAATCCGAGCAAGACGGAGACATAGGCCAAGGAGACGAGCTGAAAGGATTTTTGCCACAAGGATCACACTTTTTCAGTTGAGTGAACACGAAATCATTAAGCTTTGCAGATTAAGCAGCCGTGCAATATTACAGTTACTGGGAGAAATCAAAGATGACATCGAATCTCCCGACTCAGCGTTCACATCCCATTCCAGCAGCTGTTAAACTCCTCGCTACATTACAGATATATCGGCGTCAGGATCATTTCAAACAGTCATAGCATCAGCAGTGGGAATATCGCAGTCTGCACTCAGCTGTATCATAGCACCAGTCAAGGGGGTAGCCGTCTGTCAACAACCCGTAGCTCCTATGGCGCCATTTTGATGCTAACAAGCCATCACCCCCGGTTAGCATTACACTGACCGCCATTTATTTTGACGTCAATTTGACTGCGAATAACTTTACATCTGAAGCGTTTAAAGACTCTATTTGTCCATTGTTGATTTCTAAAGAAACACAACAATGTATAAAAGGCTCCATCACCTCGTACCTCACGTTATGGCTCCGTAGCAGGTGTTTTTATAAAAATAGGCTAACTGTACTAAAGATCCCTATTTTTATCTTATTCTGACACTTTCTTTTCACACTTACCTCACTTCCTGTACCTCACTTCCTATTCTCCACTGTCTTCATCACTGGCTTTTGTTTCCACCGTGATTACCTGATTGAGTTCACCTGGTCACTCCTTATTTAAGACTGCACTCACTCTCAGTCAGTCTCTTCTACACCTTCACATGGTGGCGGCAGCTGGTAAGATGAATTTTACCTTGCACCTTAGTTCTTGATAACAGGTTTGATATTTGCATGACAGCTTTATTTAGTTACTTAATGATTATCATCTGAGGATATTAACTTTGTTAAGTTGTAATTTCTATTTTGTTTCTTCCCAGATTCTCCAACCCATGTGTGTCTGTTCTGTTTTCCAGTATCATTTGCCTCACCCTTTGTTAAATAAATCTTCATTGAATGGACTGAACTTCTCTCTGGCTTATTCATGCATTCTGACCGATGCCCCATGACGATGGCAATCAACCTCTAAACCTGAACCCTCCTAAACACTAACGATCGGGTCATAACCACGCAACTTACTGTCGCATAGTAGAGGAATTACCGTACAGTACAGGAGAAGCTTGCAGGCAGTTTGGACTTTCATAAGCTGTTTAAGATTAATTACTGGTGTTAACTAGCATTTTAGTGATCAATAATTAGCCTGTGCTTATGTTATCTCCTAACATATACCTACGCTCTCCATCTCTGTAAGATTGGGAATGATTGAGATTTCTCTTGGCACAGCTACCAGAAGACTTCACACTTTCAGACACGTTGCTCACGTCACATCTACGTTGTCTCGCTCAGTTGGAGGCAGCTCAGTAACGCTCAGCCAGCACCGGGAAAGTGCTTCTAATACCCTTCACTGGTCTCCGTCCAGAGCAACGGGATATACCGTCTATGGTACGCTTTGCTAAAGCGCAGTAGTCAATACATACATTTCCCCACCAGTAATGCCAAAATAACACACATGAAGCGGTTACCTCATGAACAAGCAGATCAACTTGGTTATCGCTAAATCTTTGTTTTCTCTGTTTTGACTGACTTGGTGGCTGATCCATGATAGAAAGATGCGCACAATTTACGGCACAGTGGGCGGAGAAAGGCAGGCGCCGATTACCTGATGAACTGCAGGTTTGGTAAATACGACGTAAACTGAAGTATCACAGCGTGCGCTTTCTGCGAGTTGGCCATAGCGCCGATAACGCTACATTCGCAAATGTACGTACATCTGGCCCAACGTGTTTACATTTAACCCTCGTCAGGCCACACCCACCTGTAGCTGATGTGTTTCCTGGTTCTGGTTGATCTCCTCCCGAGATTTTTGCTCTTTTTGGGATCTTTCTTTTTTGCAGTCTTCTCCTCTTCCGCTTCATCTCCCTCCTAAAACAGTCCAGACAAATTATTTTTAATTTTGCACAGTGAAATACAAGGTGATATTTCTTTAAAATCAAACCGATGGCCGCCATGTCAAGTTTGGTTTAAGTTTGTTTCACAAGATTAGACTGTAGCGTTGACATGCTGCGTTGCGTGTTGGAAAATCCCAGCTAATTGACGGCAATTCAAAAAAATTTTTTTCATTGGTCCAACTCAAAGCCCAGGTAAAAAACAGCTGACCGATTTGCTATGCTGAAGTGCTTCCTCTGTGATAAATGCAAATATGAGTGAGCTTCTTCATTCAGAATGTTAGCTACTCCAAGTGAAACTTCATATTTCAATTTCAAAATAAAAACGTCTGGCATTAAAAAAGGTGTTAAAACGAATATAAAGATGACTCACAGGGATGATGTTCTCCACACTGATTCCCACGTACACTAGCCGCTCCCTCCTGAACAGACGGGAAGAGAGAAGGGTCAAAATCCACATCATTTTGAGTGTTTTTAAAAAGATTGTGTGTGTGTGTGTGTGTGTGTGTGTGTGTGTGTGTGTGTGTGTGTGTGTGTGTGTGTGTGTGTGTGTGTGTGTGTGTGTGTGTGTGTGTGTGTGTGTGTGTGTGTGTGTGTACCTCCTCTCTGCTCTCTCTCTTTTCTTCAGAGCACTGTCCAGGTTCTGCAGCTGCTCCTCCAGTTTCTCACACAGCAGTTTCTGAATGGAGGAAAACCAAAAACCACAAATGAAATGTTGGAAAACTACTCCTTTAAAATGCCTTCTTGTTTATTAGCGAACCTCAACACTATATTAGTGCCACTGAAATCTGTCCGAAGCACCGACTTATGATGACTTTTAAGTACTGAAAGCTAGCATTGAATGTCGGTTTAGAATTGTAATCTAATTTGCTTATCAAATAGTTATATAAAATAGTGTCAGTTTTACATTATATTATATTTAGAAACACACAATGAAGTTTTCTTCAAACATTCAACTACTTAAATAAATTACTGACCGACCAGTAGGATATTAATAGGGTATGCTGATCAATATGTTGTATATTGTCGGTCCTTCTCTCTGTCACACAAACACATACGCACAGCTTACATGTTGGCAGGGAGGACAGAACCACTCTCCATCTGGGATCAACATGAGCGGTGGCCGCAGACAGGCAGTGTGGTATCCATTATCACAAGAGTCACACAGCAGGATCTGAGGACACACACACACAGTTACTACTTCTTGCATTAACATCACCAGCTGTAATATAAACCACAATTGTATCATATTGAACCCCACACAAAAACAACCAGACCTTTAAATGGCCTCAATATTTTCTATTTAATTAAAGTTTTAAGTAAGTTATCAAGTAAAAGATACCACTGACTACAGCTTCTCAGATGTGACAATTTGCGGAATTTCCTACTGAGGTCATACATTACATTTTTCATTGCTGCTTAACTTTGGTAATGTGCAATGTCACCGTTTCATAAATAAAAAATAAAAATAAAAAAAAAGGCACAATAAGTAGGATTTTCCTAATAATAATAATGTATAGACCCATACAGATATAAACACTTATGCCCCACTATAACTGTGTGACGGTGTCTGAATTTGCAAAGGCCACTCCGCCTGTATTTTCTCTTTTCTTTACATTTTGCTGTGCTCGGGACTTTCTTTGCGTTTTTCTGGCTCTCGCTCTGCCTCTCGCTGTCACTTCCGGCCTCTTCCCCCCCTGGGTGACACTGTAATTTGACCTTCTACCCCGAACTAAGAAAACTATTTATTTATGGACCTGGCTTTGTGCATGAAGGCATTGTCATGTGAACTTTCCCAAACTTTTGCCCCAATAGATGGAAATACACTGTAGTCTTAAATATCACTGCATTCTCTAGCATTAAGATTCCCACTAATTAAAACCACAGGACCTTGAACAAATCATAAAAACCAGCCCCAGACTAAAATTACCCAAATGTACAGTATGTGGACAGTCCAAATACTTTTGTATGGGTATAATAAAATAGTGAAACAGTCTCTCACACAGCCACACTCTCCTCTCTCACCAGTTCAGGGTGGTTGGGCAGGCCACAGTGACTGCAGGCATCCTCACTGGGCACCTCCTCTGATTTATAGGATTCTTCAGAGTCGCTCCCTCCTTCACTCTCCCCCTCTCCTCGTTTCCTCCCTCTGTCCTCCACCTCCTCTCCCTCATTCAGTTTGCGTCTCTTAGCACGAATGTTGGACCATCGGGGGCGTCGATGCCTTCGTTTACCCTGAAAATGAGAGAGAGAAATAGTTAGAGATAGACAATAAAGTTTAACCTCAAGTTTATGTGTTCATTCTCCCAGACAGGACACACATTTATAAAAAAAACGGATTACCCTCTGCTTCCTAATTTGCTTGGCAGGTTCTGTTTTTCCGTCTTTCTTTGTAGTTGAGCTCAGCTCCTCTTCATCTTCTTCCTCTTCTCCCTCCTCCTCCTCCTCCTCCTCCTCTTCTTCTTCTTCCCCCCTCGTTCTGTCGGGCCGTGCCTGTTTTTTTTGTGGTTTCTTTCTCTGGCTCTCAGCCACCTTCGAGCTCGGCCTGCAGGTTGGCAAAGCAGATCTTCAAGAAAAAAGGTATAGATGGGACTACATTTACTGTCAGAGTCAAACCAGCTGTATCTGAGATTACAATGAACAGAGAAAAATACAAAGTGTATTATCTACTAATAATCCCCCAGTTTCATGAATTGTAACGTACTCGTACCTGCAAATTCTTGCAGATCTCCTCAACGCCCTCCCGTCCTCTTGCACTTCCTGCTCCCTCTCTTTCACCTCCTCCTTTGCCCCTTTTCCCCTTAACTTGTTTCTCCGGTGTGGAGGAATCTTGATCTTCAACCGGATTCCTTCTTTCTGGAGCTCAGAGGAGGCTTCCTCCAATGGACCCTGCCTCTCCACCGATCCAAGCCCAGTGTCCTTTACCCTAACCTGGACAGCCAACCCACCATTGAGCCCGTCTTCTTGGTGGTCCTCTTTATCCTGCTGGTCAACTTTTAGAAGTGGAGTGGTGCTCCCTGATTCTGCCCCCAACTTTCCTAAAGTGCTTTTATTCTTGTCATGGTCACCTTTGTTTCCTTCTTCTGCCTCAGGGTGCCCAGACGCCTCTCTTCTCCTCTCTTTCCACATCCCCTTGTCGAACTGCTCCTCTGTTACTTTTTGACCCTGGTCTTCTGTGGCCTGAGACAGCGAGGGAAGGCTAACAGAATCCACTTTTCTCTCTACGGCTTCAGACAGTGGATCAGATTTTAAGGATGACAACGGTAGTTTTCTGGCTGTCTGAGCCTCCACCGCTGCAGGAGGAGGAAGAGCGGTGGCGGCTGCTGCTGCTGCTGCCGTCTCCCCTTCAGCCGGTCCCTTCCTCACCAGCACTGACTGCCGGCTCACCTCCCTCTCTTCCTCCACAGCTCTGGAGCCTCTGGGGTCCAAACTGGGCCCATTTTGTTCCTGCTGCTCAGCGCCGGGGGCTCTGTGACGCTCAGACGGGCTGCGGATAACCCCTACATGACTTACAACGCCGACTTGACCTATGACCCCTGTGACTCCGTTCTGTCCCTCTTTGTGCGCCGAGGCGAGAGACGCTCTCCCGTTGCTCAGTTCCTGCCTCGATGCAGTGACCACTTGTTGCTGCTGGGGTTGTGAGGCAGCTGGACCACCAGGCGGCGCTAGTGAGCTCAGCAACTTCCCCTCTTTTCCATGACTGTCTTTGGTCTGGATCACTGACGGGTTACAGACAATAATACTACTGCTGTTGCTGTTGTTAAGGTGGTTGCTGTGGTAGCTCTCAGCGAGCTTAATCTCCCTCTTCTTCAGCGGTATCTTGGCCTGCTGGTTGCTCCGGACGACTGCCCGCTCTACTTCATCTTCCTTGTTCGTTTCGGGTTTGGTCACAGTCGCGCCCGGCGCCATGACCACCGACACAGCGTTTTTGGGAGCGTCAGGGTCCCTGGATTCTGATTTGAGGATGGTGGTGATCGTGCTCACGCGGTTATCAAAGACAGGCGATGATTTGTGGTCCGTCTTCTCTTCTTTCACCTCAGCCTCAGGGTTTTCCTGCTTGGTAGTTTCCTCCAGCTTTATCACTGCACAAATAAAAATAAAAAAGAGAAAACAATTACGCTCCTAGAAACAGCAAACAAGAGAGTGACAGAGTGCAAGGAGCTGACCAGGTAGAATAAAGGATTATTTTGTACGAAGATGAGAATCAAATTACACGTAGTGTGGATGATCAGGGTGGGCTGTTTTTCAGCCACTTGAGCTGGTAAACCACTAGCCGTAAAGGCTCGTAGTAGTGAATACTTTGGCCAGTTTCCCATCCCTCTTCTTCAGTGACAGAAATAAAATGTAAGGTGCCCTAGGGGTTTAAAATGCTGTCCATGTAAGCACAACATACATAGTTTGAGTCTGGCTAAGGTCTTCTGCTGCAGTGGTAGATTGTAACTAAGTAAATTTGTTTAAGTACAATTTTGAGGTACTTGTACTTAACTTACCATTTTATGCAACTTTATACTTCTACTCCACTATATCTCAGAGGCAAAGGTCATCATTTAACTCCATTTATTTGACAGCTGTAGTTACTTTGTAGATTCAGATTATTAATACAATATAACTCAATTTATAAATGAAGATGTCCTCAACAATAATAATATATATTATTCTGAAACAGCCATTCTTTTAGTACTTTAAGTTTATTTTGATGTTAATACTTTTGTACTTTTACTTGAGTGACATTTTGAATGCAGGACCTTTACTTGTAACTAGAGATGGTCCGATACCGATATCAGCTCCGATACTGCCTAAAACGCTGGTATCGGTAAGTACTGGAGTTTATGCACCGATCCGATACCGCATAATAAAGTCCTAACAAAAATCTACGTTAAAGTAGTTTATTTCTGTTCTTTTTACGTTATAACTATAAAAGATCTGTGGCTTTCCTTGTTTGCGTTTGTTTATGTTTCACAAAGAGTTTAACCTGAGCCAGACTAACAACAAAGATAGAAATCATATCACATCGATACAGGGATAGTAGTATACAGCTGTTAAAACATAATAAAATATATGACACACTGGTATCGGATCGGTACTCGGTATCGGCCAATACGCAAGTTCAGGTATCGGAATCGGTAAGCAAAGAATGGTATCGGACCATCTCTACTTGTAACAGAGTATTTTTACACTGTGGTATTGCCACTTTTACTTATAAAATGCTCATATTATTCTTTTGGGCATTTTCCCTTTCCTTTATTGTGTTATATATCTTTTTTTGTGCACGTTATAGGTTTACAAAGTGAAAAAGCCCAAAGTCCACCTCAAAGGGACTTACCATCTCCAACAGAAAACACTGTTCACCACCTGCTCCAAACAGCTCTGTTGTAGTCCAGCCTTTACTTCAGAGACCAACGAGGTCACTTTGTAACACACGTTATAATGCTCGCCTAGCTGCTAGCGTGGCACTCCTTCAGACTAGCTAGCAGTACTTGTGTCGCATGTGCAACTCCCAACAAAGATGGAACAGAAGTGAGATGTCTCACTCTGTAGCTAAAAAGTACAACAAATATATTCTGAAAATTAAACCACATAAACCTATTCTGGTACAACCTCCAAATACAATTACAGTGTTTCCTCTCAGTTGATTTGACCGTGGCGGCCCCCCACGGCAACATTTCTGCCCCCCACGGTATCAGAAATAGGGCTGCATTGCTAGAGTGCATGTTGGAGAACGTTTGTATTTTAGGTGCATTATTTACATGCTGAAGTAGTGACACTGCATTAAGATAATGTAATTAATAGTGGGTTTATTGTTATTTGCTACAGAATGCTTAGCCTATATGTCAAGATCAAAGTTGGCCTATATAGTAACTCAAAAAATACAGTTCAATCACAACTGAAAATATGCCTCATTGTGTGTGTGAATAAATATATTAGTTTGTGTTGCAGCAAAGTGTCAGCTCAGTTTCATGGGGAGGGGGGGTGTTTGGACCTGCCCCCACTGCTTAAAAAAAAACCTAAAGGAAACACTGCAATTATGAACCTGAAAATGAGCATAATATGAGCACTTTAAGTAAAACTCTGAGTACTTCTTCCACCACTGCATATCATCCTGACTCTCCCTCTCCCCTCGTTTCCTGTCAGCTCTCAACTGAACACTTTCTAATAAAGCAATAAATGCTGCAAAACTGTGTCATTCAGCTCTTTACATCAAGAATGATTAGATCCATCTATCAGGTTCTACCATCTATACATCATCTCTCAGATGTTTACATTTGAAAGACTTACCTCAAGGGGGCCTTTCTTATGAAACAAAACTTAAAAATGGGATAACCAGCAGTTTCTTTAATCTATATACCTGGTGTTAGGAGTTCCTCTTCTTTCACAGGGTCAACTTTCTCACTGTCAGTGTGTTCCTCTGTGGTCTTGGAGGGTTCAGGGTCTGTGCTACCAATGGCATCATTCCCTAAGTCGTCCGAACACACACACAAACACACACAAACATATAATATAAACATAATATACACTATAATATAAACCCTACGATGCAGGCAATATCTACTCATTCAACAACAACATACCTGCATCTTTCTCTGTGGGGCTGGCACTCCTGGATCCAGCCTGGTTCTGGTTCTGGTCTTGTTTCTGTTTTGGTTCAACCTGAGACTTCAGCAGCTCCAGAGCCTCAGCTAAGTCGTTACGAGTCCTGAAAAAACAGTTTGGATAAATGGCTCAAGCAAGATAAAAAAACAACAACAGGGGGACAGAATTTGAATAGACTTGGTGGTGAACCTGACATGAACCGGCAGCCTGTTATCCAGCAGGGACCAACAATTCATTTTCAGAAAAAAAATAAGTGATGAGACGACTTTAAGCTAGTCTTAAGCCAGGGTTGGCATGTTAATTTGCAATGAATCTAATCAAACAAAGGTATGAAAAAGAAAATAGGGTCCCGATTGTAAAGAACTGTATTTTGTTACAGAGAAAACAATAATAATAGATGTGATTGCAGCCTGAGACACTGGTGCCACCTGTCCACACTCGATGAGAAGTGTATCCACCAGATTAAGAAAAAAATACCTGACGATGCACTTCCAGGTGGATCCGTCCAGATCGTCCTGCTCCTCCGTGTACAGACGGATATTCTGCTCCTGGTCTAGCTGAAGCCAGTACATCAGGCCCTGCTGGTCCCGACCTATCGGCTGCAGACGCATCTTCTCTGGTTCCTCCTCATTAATCGCCGTCTTGAACTTTAGGTTGTCATCGAACTGACACTCGCAGAGATACTGAAGGGTAAACAAACAAAATAAATGTGTGGAAAGAGGAAAAGGGTGTTTAAAAAGGGTCAAATATATAACAAAAGAGATGAATTAAAAAGATGAATGTGGTTGTTGCACTGACTGCAGATATTTCAGTCTTTTATACACTTATTGTCATACTTTGAGAATGCATGACTTGCACTCCATGGACATCTCCTGGTAGCCCTTCTGTTCCAGCTCCCATGCCCAGGTACTGTTCAACTCCTGGCAAACCTAGAGGAAATAATAATTAGATAGGTTCTCTGTCTCAATGCTGATATGATGGTATAGTCTTCTGTCATACGTCAGTAAGGTTCTACACTTAGTGGGAAGTCAACTCCACTTAGCTCCACAAAGTCAGAGTTTTCTGTACAAATACACCCTTTGTTATCGTCCTACAGTAAATGACAAACGGGGGCTTGTAACGGCATCCCATCCCCACTAACGATCACTTATTGCACATTTAATTTTATCTGTGTGGTGTGGTCACAGGTGAGAAACTTGAGCGCAAACCTGAGAAGGGTCTCTTAAGATCCAGAAGGCGAGCACTGATGGCTGAACCTCTTCAGTAAGTTGGGTTTAATCATGTCAAGTGAAGTTTAAATGGAATCTGATGCCAAACACATTACACACACATACTGTAGTACATAGAGCCCTCACCTTAGCCAGGTATTTTTCCCAGCGGTCAGTAGTCACAGACCTCCCCAGTTTTCTCAGCAGCTTCACATGGAGCTCCACAAGGGGTTTGGGAACTGGAAACCACACAAGATGATTAGAAACATAAAACTGTTCACTTTTGTAAGTCACAACAAGTCCCCAACTAACATTCATCCTGATAAAGTGCCCTTTATGTGTGCCCTGATAAGCACAACTTTAAAGCCAGCCACAGAGTTGTTTTTTTCTATAGACCCTGATCTTTTACCTCTCTGTTTAGCCGTGCTGAAGGGGAAATATCATTACCCTTCTGGTGATCAATCACATCACAAAACACAATGTTTTCATTATTAAGTGTGTTACAGTGTTAGATTGTTCTTTTGGAAGGATTTAAAATAATAAAAAAACTGAGTTCATACTTCTACTCGCTTATGAATTCAAAAATAAGTTCATTGTAAATCTATACATCACTCTTGGAAAATGCTTTATTAATTAAGATGAAATGCCCCAAGAAGAAAGCCTACTTCGATGGTATTTCTATCAGATATTGACATGTACCTCTGTAAAGTGTCCTGAGATAACTTACGAGTTGACACTATGAATAAAATTGAAACAACATGTATTCTTTTTATTCAAGATGTATTAAAAGATTTGTTGTGTCAGGGTGTCAGGGTGTGTTATTGTTGTCATGACACTGTTAAGACAGTTCTCCTCCCTTCAGAATAAAATAAAGTCGCATTAGAATTTGTCACTATGCTAATAACTAATATATATATATAAAATGTTGGGACATAACCTTACTAAAAAAAAACATTAAAAAGGGGCTCTAATGTGTGGCCTGATGTGAGACTGTTACGGAGCCCTTGAATTTACAGTAAATTCCAGTTTTCTCTGCTGCAGGCACAGTTAACGGACATTTTCTACGTTTACCGTACTTTTTATCAACACAGACTCAGAATCCCGACACAAAAACGCAGTTAATAACGACTGAGTTTAACATGTCAGAGAACTAATTATAGCTAACTAACGTTACAGTGTAAATATTAGCGGTTAACCGTGTTTCAAACACGGTAAGCTACTAATACGACTCAAACATCACTTTCTGATCAACGATAACGCGGTGAACGTTGTGTTGTACTTTGACTAAAAGTTGACCCTTGATGCTTAATAACCGTTAGTTAGCCAGAGTCACTACTGCGCATGTGCAAATTTGACAGCCACTTTAGCCCCAAAAAAAAAGAAATAACATCCACTGTTTTTAGCTAACATTAGTCGCTCCGTTTTAAAAGCCGTCTAAAAGGCAGATCGAGGGGGGAGAAAATATCACCGCCATAAACACACGATCAACACATAAACACAGGGGACACTGATGTCATCCCAGTCCGACTAGCCTGCGAGGCAAGGCCGGTGAAAAATTACACCTGACAACAGTCCGGAGCTAGCTGGTTGGCTAGGTGCAAGGAAACTAGAAAGAAGGAACAGTCACTACGTATGGCATACGTCATCGGGGCCAAGCTAGTAGTAGTATTCTACATGTATTTGATTGTTAAGATGTAATATTCAACTGCTGGACAGAGCCGTGATCTGTTTTAAGACCAATAACAAGGAAAACAAACGCGCACATTTAATTAAAAAAACCATCAGTCAACATCGCGTAATGTGTTTTTATTTTATTTTGTGTTGGCATGTTTCACCCAAAGGTGAAACAACGCAGATATGATGGGTTTTATAGTGGGACTGGATATGCCCGCTGCGTTAACTTCAGTAGAACTGAAACCAATACAAAATGTGAATGGCGTGTGACTGTTCCTTCTTTTTATTTTCCTTGGCTGTGTGTGGTCACTAGGCAGTGCTGCATCATGGCTCCCACACCAAGTTTAGTGTTAACGGATCAATACCAGCCTTGACAACATTATCGACGATCTGTCACTTGAGTCTAAACTAAAACCCCTCGTTGTAGCTGTATCAGCTGTAACCGTTACCCCTAACTTTATCACAAACATAACCCAAAGTGTACGAAATTTGGAGAGCTTTCTGTTAGCACTCTACGTCTTTTTTTCTCTGTCCAAATATTGCCTCAAAAACTTAATGTTTCTCTTTTAAAAAAGGGAAAGCTGACTCTGACCCGGGCCAAAAATGTGCCCCACAACCGGGTAAGACAGCGTAGAAGCTCGCTGACTAAACTCCCGATCTAACGCTGCTCTGCCGGGGCCACACACTCAACATTTGTCGTCACCATCATCACGATGGTGATGGTGATGGTGGTAGTGGTGGACCCCTTCGGTTTTAAGTGTCGCAGCTTTCTACCACTTCTTCGCCCCACAACCACCGCTACGACCGATCTCTCACCGGTCGTTGTGTCCCGCAGATACCTCTCCATCTGTGGGTAAGTCATCTCGGGCAAGTCCAACGCCGCTCCGAATCGCTCCAGGAACGAACAGACCTCCGCGAAGCTCGGGCAGAGCGCCGGGCCGGAGCTTCTCACCACCACCGGAGCAGCCATCTTTCCAGGCGGAGAGAAACAGGAGGGGAGGGCTCGCTGCTAGGATGCGACTGTGCGAATGAAATGAATGGAGGGAGTGAAGCAGCTACCGGTGTCAAGCTGGACAGTGCGAGGCCATTCGGCTTCCGTGTAGGATTTTCAAAATAAGATCGCTTGGGACGTTATAGTTAAAAAAAACTAAAGTAAGGATGTAGATCAGGGGTGTCAAACTCAGTTTCCCAGAGGGCCACACTGGAAAATGACACTCACATCAAGGGCCAGACATGTAGAGTTTATTGACATGCTTTTATTTAAGAGAAAAAGTCAAATATTTTGACAGTATTAATAGCATGTCTCCAGGGGCGGATCTCCCGGGGTGGCATAGGGTGGCCACCCTAAAAGAAAGCCTTGCCACCCCTGCTGCCACCCCAGTTGGCAGCAACAAATTAAAAGTTATGGCCAATTTGACCATTTACGAGCTTGAATCTCCAATGTCTGACTGCAGTCAGTCAAAAACTGTTAGCTTCCCCTCTCACACATCTGCCACTCATCACCTACTTAATAAGTTTGTAAATGGCAGCCTGTGCCCTTTTGTAGTGTGTACATACTATTTCTCATCAAACTGTGATTAAATTAAGTAGCCTATATATATGTGCCATATGTTGCCACCCCTCAAAAATTCCTGCCCCCCTCTCGCCACCCCATAAATATTTTTCTAGATCCGCCCCTGCATGTCTCATATACTGTAGTCTTCTCACTTACATTTTGGTCCTCTGGGTCAAGCCCCCAAAAAAAGTTCCTCAGCCAGCGACAAATACGTTTAAAAAAGCGCCAAAAAAGTTGGAAAAAGGCCCAAATAAAAACATCAAAATTGTCTGAAAAAGTGCCAAAAACATCAGAAAGTGCCAAAAACTTCTGAAAAAAGTGGCAAAACATTGAGTAAAGCGTCAAAAACGTTAAAACAAAGTGCCTAAAGCACTGAAAAAAGCACATAAACCGCCGGAAAAGGCGTCGAAAAATGTAAAAAAAAAAGAAAGAAAAAAAGTACGGAAAACGGGCCTTGAGTTTGACACGTGTGACGTAGATGACCTCTTATCTTAAAAGGCAAGGCGACTTTATTTATATAGGACATTTCAGCAGCATGTAATCCAAAGTGTTTAACAGCAAACATTACAGGAGCAATTAAAAACAATAAAAAAAACATTATTTAAAGATAATAGAAAATAAAAACAAGCTAAAATAGAATAAGTCAGATTTACAATACAAAAAAAGAAGCAACAGTGTCGTGTAAATGCAATTAGCAATTACTTCTTTAATGAAAGGCAGCATCAGAAAACAGAAAAGTCTTCTGCCTTGATTTGTAAGAACTGAGAGTTGCAGCGGACCTGCAGCTTTCTGGTAGTTTGTTCCAGATATGTGGAGCATATGCACTTTTCTTTTCCTTTTTTTTTCTCTAATGCTACAGTTGTATGAGTTATTGTTATAGTTATTACATTATTAATAAATCTTTTGGCCTTAACAATAAACTACTTGCTGACTGTTGTTTAGTACCCTTCTTTTCTTCTTCTTCTTTTGTTTACATGTAAATAAATAATAAACAAATACAAAGCTTAAAGTCAAGTTCATAAAGTAACTTTCTTTGCATTCATTTGATTTCAAATCAAGATACACTGGTAAGAATTGCTTTCCATTGTTAATATGCACTTAAAAACAGTTCTGAAATGCAAAATAATAGACTTTTAATCATGTGATAAAGCATGCGATTAATCGCAATTAACTATAGAAATTCAGCGATTAATCGCGATTAAAAAAAAATATAGTTTGACAGCCCTAATGTATATATTTGTATTTTCTTTATTTATTGTGTAATTTATATTTACGTTTAATATGTTTGTTAGTTTGTTTGTTTATGTATGCACCTATCACCAAGGCAAATTGTAAAGTGTACTTATTGTGGCAATAAAACCTCTTCTGATTTCTGATTCTGATAAAACAGAACGAGGACAGAAAGCAGACGACCTGATTAGTCCGGATGATTCATAATGTAGCAGATCAGAAACGTATTTTGGCCCTATAATATTAAGTGGCCGCCAGTGCTTTATAAAAACCAACTGTGGTATTTTGAAATCAAGTTTTTCAGAGACAGGAAGCCTGTGTGAAAAATAAAAATCAGAACTTCACCCTTTTCATTGCGCTAAACAGTGTAGTGTTAATGTTTTTTTTTTTTATTTCCCTAAGACGCACACATCTTACACCTTTATTTTGAAATATAACCATTCCCTTTCCGGTATCATTGTGCATATTTTATAAGAACTTGACGCAGCTGCGAGAAGTTGGGAGGACCATGGAGGGCAGAGCGAGAAATGCCCAGAATTCAACGCGCTAGAGCTACATCAAAAACATTTCAAAATGGATTTGTTTTTATTTCTCAAACGTTTCTATAATGAACTTAGTCGCCTCGAGGGTATAACCACTGTCCAATCCTCCCAAACATTAGCAACCTAACGTAGCCTGTGTGAACAATGGATTTATACTGACGCTGCAATTTTATTTATCGTGATTTGTTTATATATGTAGCTTCTTTTTTTTATACATGAAGGATCAATCTTCTATACATCAGTACTGCATGCTGCGTAGTTTATCACGCTGCTCAGGATGATGCTGCCTTCACGGACTATTGGAAATATCTCCCAATCAGAGGACGAAATCCCATTTTTTGCAGGAAGAGGACAGCTGTTTTTAAGATTAACCAGATTCAAACTACGGTTGAGATTTGGGAACATGTTCATTTCATAATTTAGATTTTACGGTTTAAAAAATCTTAATCCATAAAAGATGTGTAGCATATTATATGTATACAACATTCATGTTTACATTTATCAATTATGATTATATTATAACCATAATTCATATGCAATTTCTGTCTTCCGCAGAGTGATTTTACATTTTATTATGTATGCAACCCTATAGTTTAACTTGCGCTATTATGTCTTAGATTCTCATCTTGTTTTCTACTTGTGATTCTGTTTTATACTAATTTAATAAGCATTTTTGGAGGGAGCCTGAGACCCAAGATTTCCAGTGGCAGTGACTGCTTCTGTAATTGTTGTGCATCAGACAATATGATAATAAATAACTTGAAACTTTAGTTACATAGCGCTTAATATTACAAAAACATTGAACCTTAAGCATAAGTTGATGACTGTTTATGACTTGTTCGCACTATAGCCTTGTGGTGGATTTCTACTGATTTCTAACATTTGAAAATATAATGTATGTGGCGGATATTGATGCAAATTAGTCTCAAGTCATCAGTTGTGAATTTAATCCCAAAAAAATTGTTTAGTTAAACCCACCCAGCCAATCACAAAATGCCGGACTTTTACTTGAGTATTTTTACACTGTAGTATTGCTAAACTTAAATATGTATATACTTCTTCCACCATTGTCCATGGGTAAAACAACACAACTCTACCAGAGAATGTCTAATAAGGAGAAAGAAAATTCCGGGTTGGTACAATGGGGCTAATAGGGAGTGAGATAGGGAGTGAACAGGCTCTCCATAGACAGGCTCTGACTCTACCTTCCTCGACTTTACTCGACTCCCCCAAAAACACAAACTCACGAGCTACATTGAAGGCAGCACTGCAACTGGGAAATCAGAGCTGTCGATTTGCACGTGAAGGCATCTGTTTTTCAAGAGGGACGGAAGAAGTTTTGTGTTTTACAGGAAGAAGACTCATTTGCGAGGCGTGTTGTGTGTTTGTAGTTTCGTGTGTTGAATGTCTAGTCTGCCTCATCATTTCACTCCGCTCCTGGAAAACACCTAAACGGTGGCTTTGCTGCAGCCCAAGTTGTGTCATTTCAGCCATGGCACTTTGATAGATACTTTAAACTTCGTCGGTAGGTAAGTTCAAGTTCATTAACCCGTTTTTACAATGAATTGACGTTATAGACCACTTCACAATCACAGATTTATTCATGGTCTAGCAATGCAATTCCATTTAAAATGCCTCTACTATACTGAGCTAAATAAAGTAGAGGTAGTTTCTGCTAAACCTGAATACAACTGGTTTGTGTTGAGTTTACGTTACCGAGACGCTTTTAAGTGGAGTTACTGAAAACAAAAGTGATGGTTAAGTCTTGTTATGAATGCATTTTCAGACTCACAGAGTCACCCTCGTAGCTAGTTAAATAACGTACTCAAAGTGAACCAAGCTTCCAAGTAACGTAACTTTTTAGCTAAAAGAATATAATGAATACAAGTATAAACTATAAAATGTTATTATATACTGCAAAAACTCCTGCTCCAGCTAAACAAAGGAGCCTGATGATGTTGTGGGAAGACAGCTCACGAGTTGTTCTCGTTATTGTTTTTGTTTATAAATCATCAGACCTGTTTCAAAATTTTTAACCCATGTTAAACCTCAAGAAATTCCTACAAACTAACCAGTCAGACCTGCATAGAAGTGGTTATGGCTAAAATGGCGGGTGAATGATTATTCACGGTCGGAGACCATCAAAAGAAGATAACCATCAGTCTGTTTTGCCTACAAATTATAATTATTCGTGTTTTGAGCTGGGCTGAGGTTACATCAGGCAAGATTCAAGCACTGTTGTAGAGGAATAGGATGCAAATCAGAAGCTATGGATCAAATGAGGTTATATAAACAAAAAACGAAACCAGATTATCAAGACACGTGCATTATACATATTCATATCAACGCAAAAAACACAACCGAGTCTACCACCTGTGAAGTTTCTGTATTTAGTTTGGGTACTTTGAGTATTAAGTACTGCACTGAAATGTAAGTGGGGAACATTATATTATAAAAGGGGTATACAGTATGTCAAGGGAAAAATATAATTGTTTTTAGCAATTTAATGTATCTGAAGTCTTTTATATAGACCTTAGTGGTCCTCTAATACTGTATCTGAAGTCTCTTTTATATAGACCTTAGTGGTCCCCTAATACTGTATCTGAAGTCTCTTTTATATAGACCTTAGTGGTCCTCTAATACTGTATCTGAAGTCTCTTTTATATAGACCTTAGTGGTCCCCTAATACTGTATCTGAAGTCTCTTTTATATAGACCTTAGTGGTCCCCTAATACTGTATCTGAAGTCTCTTTTATATAGACCTTAGTGGTCCCCTAATACTGTATCTGAAGTCTCTTTTATATAGACCTTAGTGGTCCCCTAATACTGTATCTGAAGTCTCTTTTATATAGACCTTAGTGGTCCTCTAATACTGTATCTGAAGTCTCTTTTATATAGACCTTAGTGGTCCCCTAATACTGTATCTGAAGTCTCTTTTATATAGACCTTAGTGGTCCCCTAATACTGTATCTGAAGTCTCTTTTATATAGACCTTAGTGGTCCTCTAATACTGTATCTGAAGTCTCTTTCAAGCTTGTGAAATGTTCATGCCATGGGACCTTTAAAGGTTATTAAGGTGGTCATTTTCACAAAGTTTGTGAACATCATATCAATCAAAGTAATGCCTTTTTCTATTTAAGAAGCAGAGCAAGCAAATTGGGGAAGTCTGGTGACTGGTAATCTTTGTCTGTGGTTGTCTACTGTACTCTAACAGCCTCTTTGGCTCGTAACCACAAAAAAAAAAATTTGCCTAGCAAAACAGCAAAAGGAGCTTCGGGCAGTGAGGAACTAAGGGACTGGCAATATTCTACACAGAGAATTAATCTAAATTGTTGATTGATTGTTGTGTCCTCAGGTGTTCTTGATGTGCTGCGGGTAACAGACGAGCGGTGAGATGGCCATCGCCCATGTGGCTACGGAGTACGTGTTCAGCGATTTTCTGCTGAAGGACCCAAACCAGTCTCGATACCACAACGTCCGAACTGAGCTGGCTGTGGACAAGATGGTGACCTGTGTGGCAGTGGGCCTGCCCCTCCTCCTCATTTCTCTGGCCTTCGCTCAAGAAGTTTCAGTTGGTAAGTTTGGAGCCAGGGCTGGAGTCGAGACCACAAAGCTTGTTCCAAGACCAGATCCGGTGTAGTCCAATGGTGTGTTCTTTTTGTCTTGTAATCGCGACTAGTAGCTCGAGTGTGACGTCACATCCATGTCGAAAAAAACTAATAACTTCGGTTAGGCTACTGCTCTGCTTTCTGCTCAAGACTCGGCCATTGTTGTCATATAGCAACCGAGCGTCTCTAGCCAATTTCAGCTGCACAAACTACAAAATAACTAACTAGGCGGTAGGGCTGCTCCCGCTTAGTCGATTAGTCAACTAATCGGTCGTTTTGGTCTTAGTCAACTTAGATCCCTTTAGTCGATTAGTCATGTTTTATGCTTTTTTTTTGTGCTGAATGACTTATTTCGAAGAAACGTACGAGCACATCTCTGGTAAACGCAAGAATTAAGGGTTGACATTTTACCTAATAGATATCCCCGTGATTACTTTCATTAAGGCAATTATTTGTTGTATTACACGTTTTCTGAAATGTTGTGTTTTAAATATGCAAAGGAGGCGTTATCTTATTCAATATATGCATCCTTTTGCATGTCTCTTTGTGGAGAAACTCAGATTTACAGATCTGTCGATGAAATCAACTAATCGATTAGTCGATACAATTGAATGAGTGTTAGTCGACTAAGAATTTCTTCAATCAAACACAGCCCTATTAGGCGGTATTTAACTCCTAATAAGACTGTAGAGACATGCCTATAGGTAGCAGTATACAGCACTATGTTTAACTCCTAATAAGACTGTAGAGACATGCCTATAGGTAGCAGTATACAGCGCTATGTTTAACTCCTAATAAGACTGTAGAGACATGTCTATAGGTAGCAGTATACAGCACTATGTTTAACTCCTAATAAGACTGTAGAGACATGTCTATAGGTAGTAGTATACAGCACTATGTTTAACTCCTAATAAGACTGTAGAGACATGTCTATAGGTAGCAGTATACAGCAATATGTTTAACTCCTAATAAGACTGTAGAGACATGTCTATAGGTAGTAGTATACAGCACTATGTTTAACTCCTAATAAGACTGTAGAGACATGTCTATAGGTAGCAGTATACAGCAATATGTTTAACTCCTAATAAGACTGTAGAGACATGTCTATAGGTAGCAGTATACAGCGCTATGTGTACCACTTCTTCATTTGGTTACAACAAAGACAAAAGTGCTTAAAATTGTAGAAAACCACAATGTTTACTACGTGTGATGCACGACGTAGCCATCTTTGAAAGTGACCTCGGGATCCTCTGAGTTCAGACGACTTGACGAGTCGTATAAATACGACCTCGGTGGCGTTCTTTCTGCAACTTCCGGTTCGTAACTCCGGAAAACGACTCGTAAATCGACTTCGGTGGACAAAAAGAACGCACCGCTCTAGTCCAGTCACTCACACAAGTCTAGACTAGAGGTTTATTCAAGGAATGAGGCTATGGAAAGCCGGACTTATTGGGAAAACTCTGACCTAAATGAAGCTAAACTGTAGATCCAGGTCTACACCAAGGCTAATTGAAGCCTGATCGTGTTAGTTAGGACTGCTGCACGTTCTCTAGTTTAGGAGTCTCCAACGTTTTTTAGGCCAAAGACCCCTAAGCTGAAACAGAGACAAAGCTACACAACTGAGCTTCATGTTGAACTGGGTGGATGGATGGATATTCATACGTGATTTATACATCATGTTTTAATGTTGTATAATAAAAAACCAACAGTGCTCCATTTTAAGGATTTTAGTCTCGTTCCAATCACTCTCTCTCATGTTTTTGTGTGTTTTTCTGTCTCGGTGTGTGTTTCAGGTACTCAGATCAGCTGCTTTGCTCCTTCTAATTTCTCCTGGAGGCAAGCTGCTTATGTGGACTCGTTCTGCTGGGCCTCTGTACATACACACACTCTACCTCTGTGGCTGCACAAGGTACACACACACACACACACACACACACACACACACACACACACACACACACACACACACACACACACACACACACACACACACACACACACACGGTTATAATTCCTGCAACTATTCCTATGTGATTAGAGATTAGTTTGAAACATGTCCATACACCTGTAAAATGCTTTGAAACACACCTACTAGAACAATGAGGCAGGTTTAGACTGCAGGCTCATTTAAAATGAGTTATTATGCCATGCAGTAGTAATATAGGTATGAAGAGCATGCCATGCTGCATGGAAATAATAAATGTCTGAAAGGGATTTTCTTAAAAATTCATAACAGGATGCACTTGTTTAATCTGGTCAAAATCTGAGAGAATAGTTTTTTTTTTTTTTTTTTTTTTTTTTTTAACATAGCAGTAAGTTACATCGTCAGTGTCAGAGTTGTTCTCTGTGTATTGTGGTGAATTCTTTGTGGGTGTATTTAATTCAAAGTAGTACCGTAGGTCAAATTTAAATTCTGCACAGGCAGGTTTTTAATTTGGACATTTTAGGGCGTGGTTGACAATATTATTATGCTGTAGGCTAAGGTGAGACATAGAGCGCAATGTTTGGTGTGTGTGTGTCTACAGTATACATTCCTAAGTTGATCTTTGGGACGCCCTCGAAAAGGAGATGATACATCTCAAGGGGTTTATCCTAATTATAAACACATTTTGAACAATCTAACTGTAGACATTAGAACAGCTAATAGTACATCAAAATGTTTGGTAGTGACACCCAGTGAAGTCTATAAAAATAATTGACAGCTTGACCTACTGTCCTTCTGTACATTGTATAGTGTTATACTTTTTCTTTCCACTTTAGCTACGGAAATCATTTGCTTCCTTTTTAAAGGAAGGAATGGTATGACGTTCATGCAGTTAGAGAAGCCGTATGAAACCTCGAAACCCTATCTGACAAGTTATGGAGGTTTGCTGCGCTTAATGCTTTAAGTTCAACTTGGGGTATTGATTGAACAGACGCACTCACCTTTGACTCTGGTTAGTGAGTTAGTTTTTTTTTATTTGTGTAGTTTAAGAGTTTGCAGTAGCTTCCTTTTTTTTTTTTTTTGTTGCATAATGTACTGGAGCGGTGCCACTGCCACCCAAACTTCTCAAAATCTTGATGTTGTATTCACGTAACAGTCTGGCTTTTACATTTTTAGCGATAAAGGGATAGCAGATATAATACTATTTGCATTGAAACAACCATATTACTGGTTTAAAACTGCAACATTGACTACATTGCTATAAGGGCTGGGTATCGTTTAAAAATGTACGATACCGGTACCAATACTAGTTCCTTTTTAAAGTGAAACTGATACCAAAACAGTACTTCATTTGATACCTTGCGTTAAATTGACTGTGAGCAAAACCATACAAATAGTCTTTTTTTTTTCTTTTCTTTTAGAGTACAAAAAGGATCAAATGCAGGTATCATTTGACTGGAGAAGTTTTAATACTACTTGGTACTTCAGTTGATACCTTATATTGAGTTCTGATACCCAGCCCTAATTGCTACATCTAAATGCAGTTACGCTGCTGCACTCTTGACAAATATTATTATCAGTGGACCAAACATTGTAAAATTAAGATTTTAGTAGGCTTTGACAAATTTTGACAAATATTTCTGGAAACTCTTAGGTTTTGGGAGGGGGTTACAGAAAAGTACTTAGGCAAAAAAGGCCTTTTTTAGCAGGCGTTTTAGGCCTAAATGGGTTAAACGTGACTGGGCCTCTGACATGGAAGATTACTGGGAGAGGAGGGGACTTTCACAAGGGCTTCAGCTCAGAATAACTACTAAATAAAAACCTCAGGAGACAAAACATTTCATTAAAACTTGTGTGTGACAAATATATTTCAAATCTAAGCTTTGTCTAGGAAGTGATTAGCAAACTCTTGAGTAGCAAACTCAGATTTATATGTATATTTTTAAAAATCACGCAGTGGAAATGTACGTTTACAAAATAATTGTCCGAATCAAATCGTGAGGTGCCGAGAGATTCCCACCCCAACAATCAAAGCCTCCTAACTAACAATAAAGTACATTAAAATCAAATATTTAAGTCAGTGAAATTGTTTTTAGTTGTCTTTCAAGTTGAGATGTCCCAATACTTCCTAAAACGCTGGTATTGGTATCAGTAAGCACTGGAGTTTATGCACTGATCCGACACCATTGTAATAAAGCCCTAAAGAAAATCTACGTTAAAGTAGTTTATTTATGTTCATTTTCCGTTTTATAACTGACTGTCAAACTGGATAATAAGAGAAAGTTCTGTAGGATTCATTGTTTGTGTTTGTTCATGTTTCACAAAGAGTTTAACCTGAGCCAGACAGACAACAGAGAGATAAATCATATCACATCCATACAGGGAGAGTAGTATACAGTTAGTAAACACACGTTAGTAAAACGGAATCGGGCCATCTCTAGTTTTGAGTTCAGCATGCGTCAGCTTGGCACCAAGTTAAATGTAAAATGAAATGGAGCCAACAACCTCACTGCAGAAATAAGGATGCGTGCATGTCCGCTAAAGATGGTGACTCCTCTCTTTTGGTGGAGACTTGGACAGTTGTTGGGTTGTGTTTGCATGTCTTATATCAACCATTGTATAATGTGATTGGTTACTTACTATGCTGTCTCTTCTCTGCAGTTCTTCCCCTACATCCTGTTGCTGGTGGCGGTGCTGATGTACACGCCGGCGTTGTTCTGGAGGTTTTCTGCGGCGCCCCTGCTGCAGTCGGACCTCAGCTTCCTCATGGAGGAGTTGGATCGCTCTTACAACCGTGCCGTCACTCTGGCCAAACGCATGGCCACCTCACCAGCGCGCACCTCAGACAGGTACAGTAGGACGCCTGAAATCCAACTTGGGAAAACTGGTGTTAGGATACCGTTGGGTTCAGATTTAGCATCGCATAAGAAAGCTGGTTTGAGTTTGTGCAGTGTGTGAAATCTATGACTGTTGACTTGCTGCTGTTGTGTCAACGTCTGTTTCTCAAAACCAACTTTATACCAGCAATTAACAATCAAAATTAATTCTGGGACCGACCTACAGTACAGGCCAAAAGTTTGGACACACCTTCTCATTCAATTTGTTTCCTTTTTATTTTCATGACTATTTACATTGTAGATTCTCACTGAAGGCATCAAAACTATGAATGAACACATATGGAATTATGTACTGAACAAAAAAGTGTGAAATAACTGAAAACATGTCTTATATTTTAGATTCTTCAAAGTAGCCACCCCTTGCTTTTTTATTAATAAGGGAAATAATTCCACTAATTAACCCTGACAAAGCACACCTGTGAAGGTAAAACCATTTCAGGTGACTACCTCATGAAGCTCATTGAGAGAACACCAAGGGTTTGCAGAGTTATCAAAAAAAGCAAAGGGTGGCTACTTTGAGGAATCTAAAATATAAGACATGTTTTCAGTTATTTCACACTTTTTTGTTAAGTACATAATTCCATATGTGTTCATTCATAGTCTTGATGCCTTCAGTGAGAATCTACAATGTAAATAGTCATGAAAATAAAAAGGAAACACATTGAATGAGAAGGTGTGTCCAAACTTTTGGCCTGTACTGTAACTTGTTGAAACAAGCGCACACTCACATCTTGCAATAATCCTGCACATTTTCCACACAGCTGGCAACAATGGCTTTATTGATTATTTTAATCTTGTGACACCACGCTGGAATTGTTGTTCCCGTCTAAACACTGGTGAACTGTTCCCGACAGATTCCAGGTTGATGCAGTGAGATTATTTGGCCGGCACCTTTTTACTTACTTGATAAAAAAATCTCCAATCTCTCAAAATATAAGGACGGATATTTTGCATTTGGGATTGTATACATTTACTGGACTTTAATAATGTAAATGACGGCTTTCAAATATGCAGAGAGACAGTATCCTCAGAGTTTAAATGTGGATATTAAATGTAATTTAATAAAGCCATCACACATGTTAAGTAATCCTGGCTTTCTGCTTTCTCCTAACTATTCTCTCTCTCTCTTTGCGTCTGTATTGTCTTAACGCAGCGACATCACCGAGGACTGTTTCAATTACCCGCTGGTGGAGAAGTTTCTGATGACTAAGCGCTGCTCGCGGTCGATGCTGTTTTACTACCTGCTGTGTCGCGGCCTGACTCTGGTCACCCTGCTGTGTGCCTGTGTCTACCTGGGCTACTACCTCCGCCTGGCCTCCCAAACGGACGAGTTTGGCTGCAGCCTGCGTGTCGGCCTGCTCGCCTCGGACCCGGGCGTCCCCGACAAGGTGCAGTGTAAGCTCGTCGCTGTGGGAGTCTTCTATCTGCTGAGGTATTTGTCTGTGAAGTAGGCGGTTCGGTTAGGTCTCTTTTTTTTTTTTTCCTTTTTCCATGATAGTTCTGGATGGCATTGTTATCCTAAGGTGTCTTTGTTATTTTGTCCACCTGTATAATGGTTTGCGGTTTGTAAATTGACTGTGCACCATTATCTATTTTTTTTATTTATTTATTTATTTCAGGAGAATGCACATTTAATGAACATGTACAGCAGTACACGTAAAAGTGCCAGATTGTAGCCCAAAGGCTAATTTCCATCTGTAGTCCCATTTGGCAGATATAAATTACAATAACAGGACATAAGAAAAACACTATTAACATTTGCTGTATAAAACAGGATAAAACAGGACGAAAGAAAAACAGGACAAATTATTAGTAAATGTTAAAACAGAGACACAACGTACATATGCTTCACTAAGCTAATACAGTACAGCATACAAGTAGGGGTGACCCATACTTGGTTAGCTCAAACACAAAATATATATACAGTTATAACATTTGTTCTATGAAGCAAGGAAAAACAAAATGAGAAAAAAAAAACAATCAAGACACTTTATTAGTAAGTGTTAAGACGAAGACGCAATTCATTAGTATACTCTACTGGGCTATTACGGTACAGAATGCAGTCAGAGTTGGTTGCACGTTTGGTTAGCTTTGAGCCACATCTTTACCTGGCTCTAAAAGGTGGCCAGAGTGGGACATTCCCTTATAGTTGTCTAGATAAACTTCATATTTGTTACTCAGTCTAAATGTTGTGAATTAGTTTCGATCCTTGTATTGTTTGTGGAGTTCTCGTCAGGCCTCCTCTCTACAGGTCAAACTGCAGCCTGCTTCTTTAACTCTTCTCTTTCCAGCCTTGTCAACTTGGTTCTGTTCGTTGGGCTGATTCCCGCGGTGATCTATGCCGGTCTCCGTCCGCTCTTCTGCCATGGATATGCCCGCTTCCTGGAAACCTACCAATCACTGCCCACCGTGGGCGTCCTGCCCACCCCTAACCAATGGGACGATCTCTCGCTGTATTTGCTCTTCCTGGAGGAGAACCTCAGCGAACTGAAGTCCTACAAATACATCAAGGTGTGTAGTTGGCATCTATTGTGTGTTTGTGTCTGAAATCTCTCCCTTTTTGACTACATAGTGCACTGTATTTACTGTCCACCGTTTTCTTAGTGTCTGAAATGCTAGTGTCCGTCGCCGGTACACCGCTGTCTGCTCACAATCCCACAATGCAGTGAACATTTTTTTATAGTAAAATGAACAGTTGTGCGTCTCTACAGCTGTCAGTGATGACACATGATGTCAAGTGTCAGAAATCTCAGATTACTTCTCTCTGTAGAGTAAACTACCATTACACAGGGAGTAGTGAATGGGGAAATGGGAGCCCAGGTAATACGTAATTTTGGATCCTGCCATTATGTCAATTGATCAAAATCTTATTTTATTACTAAGCTCTGTTTCCAGTGTGAAACTGAGACAACAACAAAAAGTGATTAAAAAAAAAAAACACAAGTATTCTGGACAATTATTTAGTTTTTGCAACTAAAACAGGAATATATGAGCATATAGAATTATTGCAGCTCTCCTTGTTTTTCGTTGTCCAAATGCGTATGTTTTTCTGACTGTAGGTGTTGGAGTTGTTGAAGAGACGAGGTGAATGCTCGGGGGAAGACTTTGATTCCATGGGTCTGCTGCAGACTCTCTGTCCAGTGAAGATGGACAGCGTGGATGGGAAAAAACCTACCGGCGCTGCGGGGAAACAGGATCAAGTGAAGACGAATGCAGGGGACCCTGCCGGCAGCCCCACAGCACCTAAGAACAGCTGTGAGAGTCCAAACTCATCCGAGGATAACGACAGCAAGATGGAAACTGAGATGAAAGGTGAGTACGGACGGTATTCGATGAAGGATTAAAAATAACATTTAAATTGAGAAATGCATGACTATTGTTTAAGCATAGTTCTGTCATCCGTTTCAGTTCAGATTGATGATATGAAATTCTGTTTAAGAGGTTAAAACCGTCTTTAGCTTTTTGTTTTAAGAAAATGTGAAGGTGAAGGGTGAGGAATGACAGGAAACCGAGAGTTAAAGGTGGAGGAAAGGCTGTGTGACGGTGATAATTGTCTCCACCAAACAGCATGCATGCCATTTTCCATTGTGCATGTCGATGTTTGGCCGCACATAATAAAATTAGATTTCACTTTCAGGGTTCCTGTTTCAGTGGGGATCTTTTTTTTTTTTAAAGAAATAGGCAATATCTAATATCCTACAAAATATCTGTTTGAAAGTGAATAAGGTTTTTTTGTGACTCATCCAAAATCTACATATACAAGACAATAACATACAGTCAGGTCCATAAATATTGGGACATCGACACAATTCTAATCTTTTTGGCTCTATACACCGCCACAATGGATTTGAAATGAAACGAACAAGATGTTAACTGCAGAATTAGCTTTAATTTGAGGGTATTTACATCCAAATCAGGGGAACGGTGTAGGAATTACAACAGTTTGTATATGTGCCTCCCACTTTTTAAGGGAACAAAAGTATAATGGGACAAATTAAAAATCATAAATCAAACTTTCACTTTTTAATACTTGGTTGCAAATCCTTTGCAGTCAATTACAGCCTGAAGTCTGGAACGCATAGACATCACCAGACGCTGGGTTTCATCCCTGGCGATGCTCTGCCAGGCCTCTACTGCAAATCAGAATTGTGTGGATGTCCCAATATTTCTGGACCTGACTGTAGTTATGTAAAAAGGCTGATATTGCTCTAGTCTATGTCCTTCGCGTTCCACTTTGGAGGAGGGTCTGGCAAAGCGAGACAAATATTGCTCTAACGTGTAAAAATGACCATTCGCTGTTTAATGCGAGGTTAGGCAAAAAAAAACAAAAAACGCACATATTACTTATTATTGAGCTTTACGTGTTCTGGTAGGCAGATTTTGTCAACAGTGGACAGAGCCCGGCTAGCTGATTCCCCCTTGTTTCCAGTCTTAATGACCAGCTGAGCTAACCCACTGCACCAAAAAATTGGGCCACATAGTAAATATACTCTGTACATTACAATACTAATTCAGCAACCTGTTAAATGATTGATCTATTTTCAGAGCTGACTCCCTTGATACTGAGAAACAGCGACGTAACAGGCAGCAGAAGCAGCGAGGGAGAGACTCTCCGACAGCGAGCGCTGTGATCGGCGGCTGGCACGGCGAGGGACAAAGTGGTTTCTTGAGGGAAAATAACTCCACAACTGTCCCGTGGTGCATCCACAGCTCATGCCCTTTCCTGTCCTGATGGAGGGGTTAGAAAAATGGAATGGGAGAGCGAAGCACCATCATTGTCCCCCTTTTTTTGTATTTTTTTTAGAGTGGTTTGCGAAGCAGATTTATTTTTGTCTAACAGCGCAGTTAAATAAAGTGAGGATGTGAGCATGGGGTGATGTAAAACTAGACACTGGAAGATGACAGTACAGTAAAACATGTGTTTTCAGGAATCGTTGAATTTGTCGAACCATTAAGGACTCATACAAACTTATTTCTGACTGAATGCTTGAAACACTACAGTACTACATTGCAAGGGGAAGGTTTTTAAGTGAGTTAAATAATATAGAAAGTGTCTTAAAGCTGCCACCATATGACAAGTATGGAATTGTCAAAATTGCAGTCATGCAGGTGATGTATGTATTTGCACGACCATTGTGGGAGAATGTAATTTTTGAGATTATCAATCACATTACAAGATAATGTCAAGGTTGGGAAGGAGGATACCACTCAATGAGGAAGTCCTTCTTCATTATAGGCAGCTGAAACGTAAACCTGTGTTTATAAATGTCCGAGAACTCTCTGGTCTATTTTAGAGGCGCATTCTCAGTCATTCATTGGATTATCGATATAAGATGTTTTACATGTGGTGCAAATGGAGGACGAGAAAAAAATGGTACAAGCTGATCAGCATAATTTCTCCTAAATGTCAGTAATTTATAAGGAAACGGAACATCACAGGTAATAACTCCAAGTCATTATCCAGTTTGGGGGCTTTGGGTTAAATCATTTTGTCAGAGTTTATACTTTTTTTCAGATGTTTGGATGTCTCAACCTGGAATTAAACTTGCCATGTTTGTTTTGGGAATCTCAGGGATAAAAACATCTCACTACATCGCATGTGATTGTCAGTGTTTACGTCAGACTAGTATTTTAAGCCTCTTCCGCTGCCTGTATATATGTACTGCACTAAGTGGAACATTTTAACATATCTTCATGAAAGTGGTCAGGTCTCCTCTTTACTATATATCTGTGTTTAAGAACTTCTCTGCTGTTTTTTTTTTTTTTTTTTGCATACGATGGCTAAATGTTAATGCCCTCAATGGTCAATTTCTGAAGTGACATTTTGATGTCTGCAACTGCTGTTGGTCATGTTTGAGATATAATGGCTGTTATTATTACACTTGTAGTATTGTCTGCAGTCTTAGAAATAAATACAGTAGATATTACTGTTGAGTTGGATGTCTGATTACTTTATGTGGGGTGAAGGTTTACAGTTTTACTGTAGGGACTTTATGCCACAGCAAAAGTAATTTGTTGTATATAACATTATTAACTGATATTTTAAATGTGATTACATGAACAGGATGGAACACCCTAAGTCTGTTTACAACTGCAGCATCAATACTGTTAACCTTCTGTCTGGTCAGTAGGTGGGGCCATTACACCAAGTCTTCATCAGATAGTCCTCCTCTTGGTGTCAGATGCTCCTCCATCTATTAGGTCTGCAAATCCTGGCTGTAAAGATGGTCCTGGAAAATGGGGTTAGGTCTGAGCCTCCCCATTTCCCCTTAAAATGTGTTCAGTTGTTGGCTCATTAATTACAAAAACTGACTGCAGCGGTTAGTACACAAAAGTACATTTCACTTCAAATTAAAGAGTATTCTCGGGAGCTTTTGGGGTTTTAAATCATGAACTTGGGAGATAAAGGACATGTTCTTACATCATCCCATCACATTTTTACCAACTATTTAACACTGTAAACTGACTGAAATATGCTTCCTTTCTACGTTGTATTCAATAAACACAAACAGATTGAGTTGAGTTAGAAATCACAAAATATTTGGGAACCTGAGGGTTTCTGGTTCAAGTCCCTTAACTGCTCAGGGTGCTGGTCCAGCACTGGCAGCCCACTCACTCTGACATCTCTCCATTTGTGCATGAATAGGTCCTGAGCATGTCTGTGTGTATTTCAGGCCTGTGTGTGTAGTGATTTCTAACAAACAGAGTGTAAATTGTAATTTCCCCACTGGGGATCAATAAACAGTATAAATTATTATAAATTAAATTATTATTTAAAGTCAAGCTCTACTTTAAAATATATAAATAAAATATTAAATTAGTTTGTTATTAATATAAACCACCTCTCTCTCAATTTGAATAAATAACATGATTATAGCATTTGGTTAACGGAGGTCACGGTGTCTACGGTTAATAAGCAGTTGGTTGGTCAATTGATGGACTTCGGTACAGAGCAATAACTTTCTTTTAATTGTAGCATTAGAAATGTAGCTCTGTCTGATTTCAGATCTGATGTATTACTGAGTCTAGTTGACTGTAGACATATACGGCCCGTCATTGGCCCAGAGTCTACGGTCACTGTAGACATACGGCCCGTCATTGGCCCAGAGTCTACGGTCACTGTAGACATACGGCCCGTCATTGGCCCAGAGTCTACGGTCACTGTAGACATACGGCCCGTCATTGGCCCAGAGTCTACGGTCACTGTAGACAGTTACGGCCCAGAGTCTACGGTCACTGTAGACATTGGCCCAGGCCCAGTCTACGGTCACTGTAGACATATACGGCCCGTCATTGGCCCAGAGTCTACGGTCACTGTAGACAGTTACGGCCCCTCATTGGCCCAGAGTCTACGGTCACTGTAGACAGTTACGGCCCCTCATTGGCCCAGAGTCTACGGTCACTGTAGACATATTGGCCCAGAGTCTACGGTCCTGTCATTGGCCCAGAGTCTACGGTCACTGTAGACATATACGGCCCGTCATTGGCCCAGAGTCTACGGTCACTGTAGACATATACGGCCCCTCATTGGCCCAGAGTCTACGGTCACTGTAGACAGTTACGGCCCGTCATTGGCCCAGAGTCTACGGTCACTGTAGACATATACGGCCCGTCATTGGCCCAGAGTCTACGGTCACTGTAGACAGTTACGGCCCGTCATTGGCCCAGAGTCTACGGTCACTGTAGACATATACGGCCCGTCATTGGCCCAGAGTCTACGGTCACTGTAGACAGTTACGGCCCGTCATTGGCCCAGAGTCTACGGTCACTGTAGACAGTTACGGCCCGTCATTGGCCCAGAGTCTACGGTCACTGTAGACAGTTACGGCCCGTCATTGGCCCAGAGTCTACGGTCACTGTAGAGAGTCATCACTGTAGACAGTTACGGCCCGTCATTGGCCCAGAGTCTACGGTCACTGTAGACATATACGGCCCGTCATTGGCCCAGAGTCTACGGTCACTGTAGACAGTTACGGCCCGTTGGCCCAGAGTTGGCCCAGAGTCCCGTCATTGGCCCAGAGTCACTCACTGTAGACATATACGCCCGTCATTGGCCCAGAGTCTACGGTCACTGTAGACAGTTACGGCCCGTCATTGGCCCAGAGTCTACGGTCACTGTAGACATATACGGCCCGTCATTGGCCCAGAGTCTACGGTCACTGTAGACATATACGGCCCGTCATTGGCCCAGAGTCTACGGTCACTGTAGACAGTTACGGCCCGTCATTGGCCCAGAGTCTACGGGCACTGTAGAGTCTCAAAGTGGGGCGCGCCCCACTGGTGGGGAATAGAGACGTGACAGGTGGGGCGCGCCAAACGGGAGGAAATTTTCCTTTTTATGCCTTTATATCTTTATCCAGAAATCCCTACTGTCCCGGAAGTTCCGGGAGTCTCCCGCATATTGATAGCGGCTCCTTGACGCCCGCAAATGAGATCCAATCTCCCGGAATCTGGAGCAAGACCTCCACTAGACCAGGACCTCCACTAGACCAGGACCTCCACTAGACCAAGACCTCCACTAGACCAGGACCTCCACTAGACCAGGACCTCCACTAGACCAGGACCTCCACTAGACCAGGACTCTATGGCTCTATGGCTGCAGCCAGAAATGTGGTGATTTATCGTCGTTTAGGTACATTTAACCACGTTAAGCTTTTTATGTTAGGATTTATAAAGCCCATGAGAACCGTTGGGAGTCAACCCACAGCCGCTCCGCTGCCCTGCTGAAAATGTGAAGCAGAAACGCCTCAGATGTCAGATAACGTCCATAATAATTGGACTTTGGGTTTGATTTTTTTACAGTTTTCCGTGGTTATGAGGAGCAATATGATAGAGAATTTTGGTTATCATTTATCATTGTTTACGTACATGAAACCACGTTTTTATTCATTATAAGCTACAGGACAGCGTCTTTCAAACATGACCTGCGCGAAAGAGAAAAAAAATAATAATGAATGCGTCATTGTACCCAGCACTTCTGGAAATGTACTTCCAAATGCGTCTCTGTCCAGCACATTTTAAAAAAAACTGACGCCCATGGACCCGTGACTCAATCTGGAAAATAATTCAATTTCGTATTTTTGACCCTCTGAACTTACCGTTGGATACGCCTCGGCATGATACGGGACAGCCTTATATACTGTCTATGGGGACAGCTTAGGACGCTCCAGGCTGCAGCCATACCCGCCTCAACTAGACTAGAGAGTGACTGTGTGTGTGTGTGTGTGTGTGTCTGAGTGACTTTAAATGCAGCGCGTGTGAGAGCAAACCGTCCTTATAGCTGTGTGTTGCCGCTTATTAGACCGATCACCCCCGAAATTGTGCAATGCAAAACAGTCTCATTGCAGCCACTAATGCAGGGATAAATATAACTGTCTTGCCAAATGGATTTCTGTTCTTTTCTTTTTTTAACAGATTGCAAAGTGGCACTTTTATTTATTTTCTATTTTTGAACTTGATATACATTTTTACACAGCTACACTTTTATTTTCTTTATTTTTGAATTTGCTGTTATTTGATGTAGATAGTTAGTTGTATTTCGATACAACTTGTTACTTCAATAAATTGGAACATTTTAAGCTTGTTGCGTATTTCATTAGCATTGTGTTGGGGCAATGGGGGCAGGTGGGGCTTGAAAATTCCCCCTTGTCCAAAGTGGGGAATGACCGAAAAAGTTTGAGAACCACTGTAGACAGTTAGGGCCCGTCATTGGCCCAGAGTCTACGGTCACTGTTGAGAGATTGAACTCTCTGGAAATGGATGATGGAGATGTTCACATATGACGACTACGATGATTTCAGATTATAGGCAGCTTTATTCAATATTGAACAAAGGAGATAACCCTGTGTACACACACAAGCTGCATGTACCCAAAGTGTCTCCCGAACATACATTTTATACTTTCTGGGGCCGCCCATCAGGAAACCCTTATTCATGATCTCATCCTAATACTGAATGGTCCCCCTACTCTAATAGACTCAAACATCCTGTAGCCCCTTCCAAAGGCCATTTGTTACTCATTCAGTTAGTCAATTAGTTACTCTAATTTGTTATTAACTTAAACATCTGAACCAGATGCCACCATCGCACGCACGGGGCCTCTTAGCCTCACTGTGATCTTCTTCCTCGATCATAATAACACATTATAGAACATATGAAATATGAAAATACATTTGAGTACATGCAGGCTTGATTATTTCACCTATCAACTGTAGACAGTTAGGGCCCGTCATTGGCCCAGAGTCTACGGTCACTGTAGACATTTACGGCCATTTAAGCTTTTCATGGAAAGATATAACTTAACTGACATATGGAGAATTAAATTCCCAGATGTTTTATCCTTCACCTGGAGTAACAAAGACAAAACTAGGCTTTCCCGTATAGACTTTTGGCTAGTGTCAAATAGTATTAAAGAACAAGATGTGACAGTTAACATTCTTCCCTGTCCCTTAAGTGATCATAAAGTCATTTACATTTCTATAAAATTATTTCACTCAGATGGTTGCAAAGCCAATTATTGGAAATTAAATAACTCTCTCCTTAAAGTTGAGGAGGTTAAACAGAAAATCCCAGAGTTGATAAAACATTTTTTCACCAAAGCTGAGATGAAAAAATCCTTTAATGTTAATTGGGAGTTATTTAAATATGAATCAGCCAAATATTTAAGAAAGCTTGGCAGCAATCTTGCTAAAATGAGGAAATTAGAGGAACAAAACGTCATCACAGGCATATCGGTCTTATCTCAAATATCACCAGATGCTTTAACAGAGGAGGAAAAAATAGAAATGTTTAATTTACAAGAGAACCTGGACAAAATATATAAGAGCAAGGCGGAAGGAGCTTTTATAAGGTCTCGGAAGCTGTGGTTAGAAGAAGGAGAACAGAATTCTTCATATTTCTTCAAACTGGAAAAAGTACCATGCGAAAGTTAATACCATTAATTAATTAATCATTGACAACTCTATAACTGATGATGAACAATTAATATCTAATTTTTGCTCATCATTTTACAAAAAGCTATATACTTCAGAATATTCAGAAAAGGATGCTTCTATATTCCTCAACTCTCTACATAACACCCGTCAACTTGACAACTCGGAGAGTGATTTTTGTGATCTCCCTTTAACCCTGGCAGAGATCAGTGAGTGTTTGGAACTTTTAAAAGACAACAAGTCCCCGGGGACACACGGTTTATCGTCATAATTTTACAAATTCTTTTCACAGCAGATGGCGCCCTTCTTATTGCGGGTATTTAATGAAAGCGTATCAACCAATACCTTACCTTGGAGTATGACTCAAGGTTTGATCACTTTAATACCTAAACCACGCAAAGATTTACTTTATATTGATAACTGGCGTCCAATTTGTCTTTTAAATAATGATTATAAAATGTTGGCCTTGATCTTTGCTAGAAGAATAAAAAAAATGTTAAACTCTATAATTGATGAAACACAATCAGGATTTATGCCCAATAGACATATCTCCAACAACATTAGACTAGTCTTAGATCTAGTTGACTACTCATATTTAATTTCAGATGACAGCTTCGTGTTTTTCTTAGACTTTTTCAAGGCTTTTGATACTGTCGAGCATCATTTTCTCTATCATTCACTTAAGAAGTTTGGCTTCGGGGATTTCTTTTGTAATGCGATCAAAACTCTCTACAATAATGCAAATAGCTCCCTTAAACTTAAAAATGGGTCCTCGCCCAGATTTGAAATCAAACGTGGAATTCGGCAAGGATGCCCTATATCTCCCAATCTTTTTTTTCTTGCAGCCCAACTTTTATGTGAACACATTAAATGTAGTCATTAACAGGGTATTTCCATCACTGATAAGACAATTGTTTTAAGTCAACTGGCAGATGACACAACACTGTTTTTAAAAGACAGCTCCCAGGTTCCAGCAATTTCTATAATAGAAGGGTTTAGTAAAGCTTCTGGTCTCCGTTTGAATCTTAAAAAAATGTGAATTACCAGCACTTGAGGATTGTGATATTGATGTGATCTCTAATATTCCTGTGTAAAATAGTATTAATTATTTAGGGCTTATTATTGATAAAAATGAACTCCAAAGATGCAAGAATAATTTCACTCCTATTGTTGAAAAAACAAGAAAGAAATTCAACCTTTGGCTTTTACGTGACTTATCATTAAAAGGCAGGATTCTACTCTCGAAGGCTGAAGGAATATCAAGATTAACATACGCTTCACTATCTTTATATGTAGAACAACAAATGTGTGAAACTATAGACAAAGTTCTATATGATTTTGTGTGGAAAAGCCGCACTCACTATCTGAGAAAGTCTGTTTTAATGAATGAATACAGTAAAGGTGGTATCAGTTTCCTGGTAAAAATTAATTGGATTAAACGTTACTTAAAGTGTCAAACTTCCTTGTGGAATTTTATTCCCCATTTTGTCTTTTCCTCAGTTGGTGGACTCCAGTTTTTATTGGTATGTACCTATAATATTGACAAAATTCCTCTGAAACTCTCTTCATTTCATAAACAAATGCTGCTGGCTTGGTCTTTGATTTACAAGCATAATTTCTCTCCTCATAGGTTTTATATTTGGAACAACAGATATATTTTGTATATAAATAAATCAATTTTCTTTCAGCAGTGGGTTGACAACAACATATTGCTTCTAAGCCAATTACTCAACCAGCGTGTTCAGCTTTATAATTATGTTGAGTTTATTCATCACTACGGCATCCCTGTCTCTCCGAAGGAGTTCGCTATTGTTTTTGATGCAATACCTTCAGCTGTCGTTGCACTCTTTAAAGGTTTTAATGGAGTTGGTGATCACCCTATACTGTTAAATGTGAAAGAAACAACTGTTGGAAATATCGGTTTTCACTTCAAGCTAAAAGTAAGAATAAGGCGACTCGTCAACTCTTTCAACAAGACGTTAAGAGTACTCCTGCTGCTTTATCGTACTGGTCTTCATATGTTGAGGATATTTGTTGGGAAAAGATTTGGCTATTGCCACACAAGTTCTTCTTAACCAACAAAATTAAAGAAATCTCTTTCAAAATGCTCCACAGATTTTACCCAACTAACCATTATCTGCAGAAAATGAAAAAGGACATTGATATCTGCTGTTCTTTTTGTGGAGAACTAAATGAAACCCTTGTACCTTTATTTTGGTCTTGCCAATATACCAAGAGACTTTGGAGCAGATTATCACATTTCATTGCTGTTCACATTTACCCTCAATTCACATTACTTTGGGAAAATGTATTGTTTGGATTCATTCAATATGATAGAAAGCTTTACTGTGAGTATTATGTGATACATTTGATAATTATTTTCACCAAATTTTATTTACTTAAATCAAAGTTTTTTAAAAAGAAGCCAAGCTTTTTTGAGCTGGCTGCCAATATTAAACAATACATTTTTTCCATTTCTACCTGTACAAACAAAAAAGCTGTCAGATCATATGATCTTTGTAAGCTTTACAAAATATTTGTATGAATTTTTTCTTCTTTTTGCTTTGTTTTGGTTTTGTTTTCCTTAATAACCCTCTGGCTCGTTTAGAACATAGACTGTTAAGATGTACAGAAGACGTTCCTTCCTGCTGTATGTCCACATTCTTCAATAAAGTTTATAAAAAAGAAAATACAAAAAAAAAAAGATTCCAGTTTTGGATGGGCCAGACCAATTGTGGGTGGGCCTTAAATTAAAAACGTTATCAAATCACTGTTTAACCTAATACAAATGATTGACTAATATACTGTTATATTATCTGTGCTTACATAATAGAGATGTTAATAGTTTGATGCTCTTTCAATATGTTGTTGCATTGTAAAGTTTTCGGTGCAATGGGCGGACCTATACGCGATCGCTGTCCATGGTTCTGACCAAAGAAGAGCGCTTTGTAGACAGTTACGGCCCATCATTGGCCCAGAGTCTACGGTCACTGTAGACATATACGGCCCGTCATTGGCCCAGAGTCTACGGTCACTGTAGACAGTTACGGCCCGTCATTGGCCCAGAGTCTACGGTCACTGTAGACAGTTACGGCCCGTCATTGGCCCAGAGTCACTGTAGACATTTACGGCCCGTCATTGGCCCAGAGTCTACGGTCACTGTAGACAGTTACGGCCCGTCATTGGCCCAGAGTCTACGGTCACTGTAGAGTCTAGGCCAATCAGAGAGCCGATCTGTCTACGGTCAGCCGGCGAACGTAGACTACCAATCAAACGTAGAGTATGCAATTAGCCCCAGCACATGGTGACAGGTTGTAACCATCATCAATCAGCATCTCAGACAGTCTTAAAAAAGTAAAAATAAAAAGACAGCCTGCAAAAAAAGCAACCATTGCTTTAAAATACAATTCTGATTTTCGTCCCGACGAACTTGGAAGCATCATTTGGTCCCTGATCGCCTACAGACGAGGACGTACCGATCTCGACTAGAAGCTAGTGCTAGCTACCAAGTACTACCAGAGACCACTATCAAGCTACACCAGGCACTTTGGGGTAAGCTAACTATATACTATTCAATTTAGACAATTATAGACACACATAAAATGGCTTATCTTTAAGTTTAGAGCGACCGATGATTTGTTAGGATGAAAAGTTACTGCTGCTAGCTCGCCTCTCAAATCACCCCGGAACAGCCAAGGTGGACACTTTAAAATATCAAGTACAGGATTTATTTATTATATTTATTGATATAAACGGGTTTATTTGATTAATGTGGGCATTCAGTCTTACCTAGATCTAGTTTGTAATGTTAGTCGCCGAGTAGTGACGTAGGTGAATGAGCTTGCTCATGTAATGGTAGATTTTGTCCTGCATTTACCTACAACGATCATATTCTAGCGATATACCTTTTTGATTTATCAACAAGATATAACCTTTTTATTTTTAATGAAAGATTTTCAGCATAATGGGATTCATAATATTTAAATCATGGGAGTTTTGTTGAATCAACGCTATACAGTTTACTTGCTAAAAATGTATACACCAGGGCTATATTTATATCGTTTTCCTGTCTACTTTGTGAATGTCACAACAATGGATACGTTGCTAGCGTTGTAACGTGGAAGTTGAGTGACACCAACGACAATGCACAAGCACTCTTTCAAGCTGCAACTCAACTCAGTGTGTCTACGATTTGGACATTATTTTTGCACAAAAAAAAAAAAAAAAAACAATAAATAAACTATCCACCTCATTTGTATGAATTTAAATACGTGTTACATTTGCCAATTGTATATTTTTAATTCTAGTGACAATGATATAGCTTCTTACTCCATTTGTCTAATAATAGTGACTATTGCAGTGGTTATAATGATCATGATATTGATAAAAGTATGTTGCCAATATCAGGTATTGATAATAGTCTGTTGCCCATTTCAGGACATGGATACTTTGCTGCCAGCCCTCCAGATTCTTGACACCAGCCTGCTGGCAGACAGGCAACAATGTCTGCTCAATGCCTCAAAGGAAACCAAGGCCCAGCAGGGAAGAGGTCAGTTTGCGGCACCACAGGCTGAGAGATCCAAGACTGCCTTCAAGGAAGGTAACATCTTAGCATTGCATTTATACTACAAGCAATGAAAAGCTGTACCGCACACACTGGGGCAACATGTTGTACTGCCGTACAAAGAGGGATGACCTTGCAGACGCCGCCGTGGTCCGGAGAGTGAAGATGACCAAAAGGTACGCGCCAGCACAGCAGGACATCAGCCGCCTAATGTATGTGCTTGTCACGCTGCTGTGGCTGCGCTCCCCTAAGACCTCTCGCTCCAGCCCCGAGAAGGCCAGCATCCTCTAGGCCTATGACAGGATCCAGCACCGGGTCTTGGTGGATGAGCCTATCCTGTGCAAGGCAGGCATCCCTCTTTCCCCAAAATAAACACAAAAACAGTGAGGGACTTCATCGGCCAGCAGGAGAGGCCGGTGGACCTGCCACCAGGCAGCCAGCCAGCCGTCATCTCCAGGACCACCTCGGTGTCGAACGGACCGAGACAGCCTGGTAGCATTTTTTTTACTATGAAGGAAATGATTTGGATAAATTCCATGTTTTCATGAAAGAAAATCAAATATTCACCAATTTCAAAAATGACATAAAATTATATTTTGAAACTTTAAAAGGACTGACTAATAAGAAAGCCATCCGGACTCTGAACATTTACAATGACTTACAACCTCTTTAAATGTTCATTTCATGCGCCTCTTTCTCATGTATGTATGCATTTATTTGTTTTCAAGGTGTTAATTTATCTGTACTTGAATAATAATTTTTTTGAAGACAAAAAAATAAACAGCCTGGTAGTGAAGCTGATATAGCCTCTTATTTCACATTTGATGATAGAAACTGATGATGTAGACTAAACACAAACGACATTTCATGCAACAGTGAAGTTTTCATGTAGTTAGCCTGCTGTAATTGGGCCTGTGTACTTTTTCGTTAATTTGATTTCCAATTTAAAACTATATCCAAATTTGAAAAATGGGTCATTTTAAAGCTTAATATACATTTCTGATCTGCTACTACATTATGACATTATGATACTGGCAAGTTTGCTGTGATACTGAATACAATTGGTCAGTGCTACAGTCACAATGAGTCATGGAGTCTGTAAATGGATTCATCAGAGAGCCAACAGAAAATAAGGGCCAACCTAAGTCCCAGAATAATTTAAAGTGAAGACATGGGGCCTATAGAGGAATAAATGCCTTTAAATGTGCATCACACTTTTAAAAATACCCCCAGTTAAGTCATAAGGGCCTTATGAATAAATGGCTTCTGGGGGAAAACCGTTAAGTGCCATAAGAGGCATATGAATAAGTGATTTCTAGGGAAAAAGAAGTGCTCACACAAGCATGCATTTATGACAAATCCAGCTACTTTATTAAAAGAAAAAGGAACAAAAGAATTACATGGCATGACTTTTGAATAGCTTCTGTTCATACACACACTTAAAATATAGCAAAGGTATTACAATAAATACATTTAATCATTCATTCTGTTGATTGACATGACAAACTATGCAGAAAGCATACCAGGTGGGACTTCTGTGTGCAACTAAGAAGACTAAAAGTCATTAAAATGAATGCAGGGGCTTATGCTTGGTGCAATTATGAATTATGAAATTGTGATGTGCCATTGCAGCTATAAAAGTCGTTTTAATATCAACAGCAACTTTGGATCAGTGATGTGCAATAATACACAAGATGTATACCTTTAATTCTTGACACAGGTTACGGTTTTGTTTGTTTTGATGATGTCTGAGGCATGTGTGCTGTCCATTCCTTGGAGTTCCTGGTCCAAGACACCTGGAGGGGGAGGTATCTGCAAATTAGTATTTGGGTCAGTGACATCAGAGGTGTTGATTTTTCCAACGTGGACTCTCGGCCTATGGCGTGCAGAGTCAATTGCACTTCCGTTCTGCACATAGCAGTTCAATCAATTCAACTTTTGGACATCTGTGAAGTCCAGTACAGGGGTAACATCAAAACACACACATTACCTACACAGTACTACATTAAGTTTTCATGTTCCCATTAAAAACCATAGCAATAATTTACGTTATTAGCCCCTTTGGCAGGTTGATGTTAAAATAAGATTGGGTCCTCTTAAGTTAGTATGCCCGCAGGACTCAACCTTGAGTGGAGTGGGGACAGAATCAGTTTATTCTTGTGATTTTGTCATATGAAGAGCACTTTCTGGGGTTTTTTAAGACATGAAAACAGTTTCTTTCATTTAAGGCCATGTTTACGTACATGTGGGATGGGACGGCCAGATTGTTCTGATATGAACACGAGTTGGACCCAAACGCAAGACACAGAACAGATGATGGTGGTAAGAAAAGAGTAATTTATTGTAACAGAGGAGACTGATGACTTGGTAGGGGAATCCCAGAACAGCAGGCGTGATGGTGATGGAAGCTGGCGTGAGCAGTGAATGTGGGGGAAACGTGGCTAGCGAGTGTAGCAGGCAGGCAAGTGGTGAACCTGGGACACTAAATACAATAAAACAGGTTAGAAGGCATATTAATTAAAGCATGAGGAAGCGAAACACTAGAACTTCTATTGAATTGGCCTTGCTGTGTACGGGTTGAACAACAATTTGATGATGAATGGCTGATGGGAGGCAGGCGAGTAGGACGAGCAGAGCAGGGTGCCAGTAGGGGGGGGCTGAAGGGAGACCACTGTGGTGGAAGTTTTTCTCGAAGCAACAGCGTTAGTGATATTCATGATAAAATCAAAACGAATAACGACTGTTTGAGAATTAAACCAAAGTTTGGTCTTTGAGTATTTACTTACATTTGCAAATGGAGAAACAGTTTCATAGGTACACGCAGCACAACTGAAAATGTCTTTCTAACCTAAAGTCTAAACATCCAAACATCATATAGTGAAGAAACTCCGTTAAGCCACCCTACTAAATGTATCTTCTAGCATGGTCATAGTTGATCACCTTCCCCTCTGCTCCTGTTCTTTTCATTAGCCTAAACAACAGTTTTATCTCAGGAGACAGTTCTCAATGTCGTAAACAGTCATCGGCCTTCTCCACTTCTATCTAAGCAAAAAGACAACAATGTGAGGAGCTTCAGGCTAGTAAAACTAAATAACTCTCTAGGCTATAGTTGACGGCTGTAACTGTTCCCCTCTCTGGTGCTTTAAAAGTCTACAGGAAGGAGCAGGATTTTGTGGAGGTTTAAAACAATCATTAAACAAATAGTTAAAATAAAAATTTGCCACCACACCACGCCCATGCCAACAGAGACAAAACCAACAGAGAGAGAGGGGGACACACACACAGAGAAACTAAGGAATCTTCTGGAGAGACAACCAGTAAAACAAACACCTTTTATTCTACTTTGTTTAAGAATGCTTGATTCTGATTGGCTGGGAGGAGGGCATTAACCCGGCAGGTTGCCCGCTGACTGAGCACAGCATCATCAAATAGTAGATCAATATGCCACTTGTATTTTTATTTCTATTGTAGAGCAATGTGACAGTTATCGAGACTTCGTATCACTTTTTCTTTTAAAGCCTTTTTTTCCTCTTCCTCTCGATAACCCGCTTCTATGCCCTCTTCTGCCGTACAGCAACACCAGTTACTAGCTATGTTTCCATCGACCCGTTTTTATCCGAATTAAGTAATATCGAATGAAAAATGCCGTCATGGAAACCGTAAAATCTGACTGAATTTCATGAATATATCGACTTAAAGAAAATACGTTCGGTCTCATCGGATTTTGTCTTGATCGATATAAGGCTTATGGGATAAACGCTGATGGAAACGTTATTTGCTGAATAAATTAATGAATTGTGATTAAGTTTTAGGTCATTTTATGGTTGCAACCCGCAATAAAACGAAGAAGAAGAAGTTTCAGTTAATTTCCGCCCAGTATTTCTGCTCTGTTTGCACACATGACAGGTGTCAACAAAAACAGATGTAAGTGGACAAACGAGGAGACAAGATACTTTTTTTTAATTTACCAGAAAAATATAACAGCTATTTTAGATAACAAAAATCTAAGAAACGCCATCATTTATCAGGAGCTCACGAAGGAAATGACCAACAAAGGTTACGACAGGGACAGTCTAAAACCTGTAACGTGGTTTAATGTATCTAAACAACGATCAATCACCAGATTTATCAAGGTCATATCTTGTCATGAACACTGTTTAAGAATGCTTGATTCTGATTGGCTGGGAGGAGGGCATTAACCCGGCAGGTTGCCCGCTGACTGAGCACAGTGTCATCAAATAGTAGATCAATATGCCGCTTGTATTTTTATTTCTATTGTAGAGCGATGTGACAGTTAGAGACTTCGTATCACTTTTTCTTTTAAAGCCTTTTTTTCTTCCTCTCGATAACCCGCTTCTATGCCCTCTTCTGCCGTACAGCAACACCAGCTCCTGTCAGTGGGGCGGATGGTTAAGCCTATTTTAAAAGGAGTTATTTCAGATACTTCCCTATGGTTTAGGTTATTTTTAGAGAGACACACACACACCCACCCGTGTTAAAGGGTCCTCACTTCGGTGGAAACCCGATGACGAGACAAGAGGCTTTGATTGTTGTTCCACTGTTCATCACACCCCCAACCGGCCCGTCAGACACCGCCTACCAAGAGCCTGGGTCTGTCCGAGAGTTCTTCCCAAGAGGGAGTTTTTCCTCGCCACTGTCGCACTGCTTGCTCTTGAGGGAATTACTGCAATTGTTGGGGCTTTGTAAATTATAGAGTGTGGTCTAGACCTACTCTATCTGTAAAGTGTCTCGAGATAACTCTTGTTATGATTTGATACTATAAATAAAATTGAATTGAAAATTGAAATTGAATTGATTGACAACCCAGATGTCTCCCGTATGTGAAATACACAGCACACAGGAGATCTTTACAACCAAATAATTACAAGTGATTACTCACGTTCTGACAGCCACTTCTGCCTTGGCCACAGAAGCTTCCTCTCAGCTGGAAGATCAAAAGGCCTGCTTGTCAAATCGGTCCCCGGGGTTGCTGCAAACCACACACAAAGTCCCCACTTCCCCTTTCCGGTGGAGGAAAAGGAGAAAAAAAATCTTCTAAAAGCACAAAAAACTTCTCTTTTGGTTACCTTGCTCAACGTGAACACAGATATTTTTATTTTAGTTTCAGCAAAAGTTAAAAAGCAAATCGAGGGCTTGGAGCCAGAGGGGCGTAAGTGGCTTTTGACAAACTTTACAGGAGAGACAAAACAAAATTTGGACCACACTTTAATCACCTGTATTATTAACCTTAAACCACAAATATTGCAACCACAGGCATACTTACATGAATGAGTATTTAAGTAATAATCTTATGGCATATTAACACAATGAACATGTTCTAAAAAAATTTTAAAATCAAAGAAATATGGTAAAAATGTCAGATACGCCTTTTTGGCACCAAACATTTCCAAGTCTTCTATGGATATATTGGGTGTATCTGCTGAACAATGCAGAAAATAATTGGTCAAAACAGGCTCCCATTGCTGCACAGGGTGACTAGATCTTTCTTCTTTAATGCGCGGATCCCAGGAGGGTTTTCATACATTGAACTTGGTTTGGACATGGAATGGGTGCTTCTGGTACCCCTGGTTGCCTGGCCACTTTCAACCCCTCCCTCCTGAACAGGCTCAATGTCTACTGTCTTACTCCCTCGATCTTCTTCGGTCTCCTCTTCCTGGCCACTGTTAGCCCCTCCCTCCTGAACAAATTCTAGCACGTCTACTGTCTCAGTTCCTCGATCCTCTTCTGTCTCCATGTGTCCCTCATCAATTGCATGATCGGTCTCCCTGTCTGTCTCTCTTCCTCCATCTTCTGCTGTCTCCATGTGTCCCTCTCTCTCTTCCATCTCCTCATATCTCTCCCTCATCTCATGCTGTGTCCCTAAATGATATCATTAAAATGTATTTATATCCTACATAAATGCCCTGATACTAATAATTCGGGCAAAGGATTAGATGTCTCCATGTGTCCCTCAAGTTGATCTCTCTTCCTCACCTCATGTGGCTGTGTCCCTTAATGATTAAAACATTCATATGTATTAATATAATATCCTACATGAGTGCTCTGAATCCATTTGTTCAAGGCTAGGGTAAAGTAGATGATGAGAAAGTTCAAAAGAATATTCTATGTCAGAATACTAGGCTAGTTAGCAAGCACAGTTAGCCAGATCAGACCAAAACAATGGGATTAACATTAGCCATGCTAGGCTAGGCTAGGTTAACAAGGTAAGGCTCTCAAGGCATGATTATGTCTTACTGTCATCACTCTTGTGAGGAAATGCATTCAAAAACAACTCTCACTCATTTTCAACTTCTTCAATATAGGATTCATCCGTTTGTTTCATAATATTCATCAAAATCTTTTCTGCCTCAGACAGTTCGATGTGTGCAGTTGTGTCAGCCAATTTGAATGCTGTTTTAGGGCAGCAACTACACTTACGCCCTTTTCTGGCACTGAACAAAAATGTGGGTCCTACATGTATTTTTCAGAGCCAGCCTTCTGGCTCCAAACATTACTCACACTTTTGTGTTAGGTCTTTATTGTTTTGTTGCTTTATTCAATAAAGTTTGATCTCAGATAGGTCTTTTTGGCACCATTGGATAGAGCTCATCAAGACGTTTATTTTGATATATAGAACTCATATTCACCCAAAATGCCACTTACGCCCCTCTGGCTCCAAGCCCTCGAAATAAGCTTTACAAAATATTAAGAAAAATAATTAAAAATTAACTAAGTTCAATCACTCGAAATGCTCTGAAGCACAGGATGCCCCAAAAAGCAAGAGAGGGGTCGAGAGGGAGCTCGGTTTTTTTTCTGGTCCCCCAGTGAGGTGCCTCTCGGCCCTTTTCCTGGTCCCCCAGTGAGGTGCCTCTCGGCCCTTTTCCTGGTGTCCCCCAGCGAGGTGCCTCTCGGCCCTTTCCAGGTCCCCAGGGCCCTTTCCTGGTGTCCCCCAGCGAGGTGCCTCTCGGCCCTTTCCAGGTCCCCAGCGAGGTGCCTCTCGGCCCCCTGGTCCCCAGCGAGGTGCCTCTCGGCCCTTTCCTGGTCCCCAGCGAGGTGCCTCTCGGCCCTTTTCCTGGTGTCCCCAGCGAGGTGCCTCTCGGCCCTTTTCCTGGTCCCCCAGCGAGGTGCCTCTCGGCCCTTTTCCAGGTCCCCCAGCGAGGTGCCTCTCGGCCCTTTTCCTGGTCCCCCAGCGAGGTGCCTCTCGGCCCTTTTCCTGGTCCCCAGCGAGGTGCCTCTCGGCCCTTTTCCTGGTGTCCCCCAGTGAGGTGCCTCTCGGCCCTTTTCCTGGTCCCCCCAGCGAGGTGCCTCTCGGCCCTTTTCCTGGTGTCCCCAGCGAGGTGCCTCTCGGCCCTTCTCCTGGTCCCCCAGCGAGGTGCCTCTCGGCCCTTTTCCTGGTGTCCCCCAGTGAGGTGCCTCTCGGCCCTTTTCCTGGTCCCCCAGCGAGGTGCCTCTCGGCCCTTTTCCTGGTCCCCCCAGTGAGGTGCCTCTCGGCCCTTTCCTGGTGTCCCCAGTGAGGTGCCTCTCGCCCTTTCCTGGTCCCCCAGCGAGGTGCCTCTCGGCCCTTTTCCTGGTCCCCCCCCAGTGAGGTGCCTCTCGGCCCTTTTCCTGGTGTCCCCAGTGAGGTGCCTCTCGGCCCTTTCCTGGTCCCCAGCGAGGTGCCTCTCGGCCCTTTTCCTGGTCCCCCCCCCAGTGAGGTGCCTCTCGGCCCTTTTCCTGGTGTCCCCCAGAGAGGTGCCTCTCGGCCCTTTTCCTGGTCCCCCAGCGAGGTGCCTCTCGGCCCTTTTCCTGGTCCCCCAGTGAGGTGCCTCTCTGCCCTTTTCCTGGTCCCCCAGCGAGGTGCCTCTCGGCCCTTTTCCTGGTGTCCCCCAGTGAGGTGCCTCTCGGCCCTTTTCCTGGTCCCCCAGCGAGGTGCCTCTCGGCCCTTTTCCTGGTGTCCCCCAGTGAGGTGCCTCTCGGCCCTTTTCCTGGTCCACCACATTAGAGGCACTGAACCCCTGTGCTGAGAGCACGAGGACTCTGGTGCTGCCCTAAAAAAAAAAAAACGAGAGACTTTTGACTTGCAAAGCTTTGCTTTTTATACACAATTCATCCCCCTCCCTTTATAGACGCAGCTCGGGTGTGTTCAACCACTTTATATGACCTTACATGGCAATACAATCTTAATGCAAATACCAGGCAGGACATACGTAGAAACATATCATGTGACAATGTTTCCTCTCTATGCATTTCACTATACAATCTGAACCGGACCAGTTCATCACTAGGTCAATGCAGCCATCTTTCTCTCCCCTATGTGCACGCAGGGCCTCAACCCCAAACGTATGCACCCTGCAGACACTTCCTCTTTACGGCTGCAGGTTCAGCCAGACAGTTACACAAAGTACTTCACACTAAGATGTCTCTAAGCATGTTTATAATAATCTCAGTAACACAACGTTTAGCATGATATTGTTAAGCAATCATATAGTTTTGAAAGTCAATCAATTAGATGCGCATTAAAGTTGCGTTCGTTAATATAGCAAAAGTAGACACCTGGTGTGTTTTCTTACTATTCCATGAGGAAAAGTTAGTTAAGGTTTAGTTGGGAAAGTTGGTATGGTATTTTTAGTCTCATCATGGAAGGATGTTTAATGTACCAGGAACACACTTAAGGTTGTGTATATATATTTTAAACCACTGAATCGCTATAGAATTATATTATATTATAGATTAATTTGATTCTTAGCCTTATAAATCGATTATTCACATAAATAAACGATTCACGATTCAAAATACACGTTTCAGGATCGATGCATATGCATCGTCAGGATTTGTAATCGATGCATCGAGAAGACGAGTGAATCGTTACACTCCTACTAGCCACCATTATCAGGGATTTCCTACAGTTTATCAATAGACAGAGACCGATCAGCTGTTTGATCGGAGTTTCCTGAGAAATATAACTGTTTCTTTAACAGTTAAGCCATCAGTTCTTAAACAGGCAACAACCTTTGCTGCTGTCTTATTCATTAAAAATAATCAATAAACTCTACTGAACCAATTTGAAAGTTAGTAGTTAATTTAGTTAGACTATTTTACATGCAGAAATTTCAAATGCGAATTTCGGACTCAGTGTGCAACGGCCTTTACAGACCTAATTTCAACGCAGCCATTAGGTTTTTGTTTGTTGCTCTCCACAAACTATGCTGTCAAAGAAAATTACATTTATTTTCAGTTAATGGCCAAAAGTATTTGAGCAGTTGTATGACGGTAGTTAAATTAATTTGTTTACTCATAAGGTTTGCCTTCAAATACATGTGAGAGAAGATGGTTAATGCTTGTGTCCTCTCTTCCCCAGGGCCATGCTCAGACCAGCACTCCTGGCATCTCAACACCCAAGATGGTGCTTAAAAGCTGCAGGGAAGGTCATCCTATGCAGTATGACCACATTGTGCTCACTATGGATGGGCAGGTAATCACAGAAGAGAGCGAGGACATCTCGATGGCATTGGGTCTCCTCCTGTGTGTTTATTTTGTGTTTGGGATCCATTATCCTAAAGGACTCAAGAAGATACTGACCTTTTTGGAGTGTGTTATATTGAAACTGAAAGATGCAGCCGGACTTCCTGTCACAATAAAAAGAGTCTACAACTCAATCTCTGAGTAGACTGTAGGACTCAATAATCTCTTTCTGGATGGCCAGTTCAAGAGAACAAGGACTTTTACACTGAACTGGGCCTCTTCTAGTTCCACTTTCTTTTGTTTTTGAAATCCTTATAAACATCTTATTGTGCTGTTGACTGAAAAATACTTGAGGACATCAACTGTATTAGCCAGTTTTAGATAAATAGATAGAGTTTTATCATGTTGGAGCAAGAAGTAGAATAAACGGGATAATCACCGAGAGGCAGTACAATAAACAGTTTGATATGCCCGGCTTGTGGAAGTGGTAAGCCGTCCACAAGCCGGGCATATCAAACTGTTTATTGCCCTGCCTTGAGGTGATTATCCCTTACTTCCAACTGATGAATAAATGCTGTAAGAAAAAAAGTGGATTTTTACCAAATGTTCTTTAATGTAAAAACATTTAGAAAAGAAGCAATCATATCTCAGATATTGAATAATCTAGAAGGATGACATTTGAACAGTTTCATCCTCTTATGTTGTACACAAAATGAAGGAAATGTGTATGTGTCCATGGACCTTTTTCACAGCAGACATTTTGACTTGTCATAGTAGGAAAAGCACAGCTGAGATTGATAACCTTAACGATGGCTCAGTTCCATCAAGTGTCCCAGTAAGATATTTCAGTGAGTCAGCATGCACAACACCAGGGGCCACCAGGCTATGTTTAGACGGAAACGATCTGAAGAGAAAACGCACAAGTGGTGTTGCGTTCTCACTTTTTATTCTGCATTTAGACGAGCGTTTGGGGAGGGGGGGGGGGGGGATCTGCGTGCATATGGTGACGCAAAAGTGTGTGGAATTCGATGTAGTATGCACACCAGGCGGCTAGGTGGCACTGCCACACAACAAGTGTTGGAGAAGTTACTTTTAAAAAGTAGTGTTTGCTCGTTACTCGTTATTTCTTAAAAAAATAATCCTTTACTTAGTTACCCCCTATGGAAAGTAAATTTTTACTTTACTCGTTACTTTTACGTTACTTTTAAAAGCAGCTGTCTCTGGCAGAGACTGAAGTTAATTATACAAAAGCTATCTTTGACCACAAAGCCAATCTATGTTTTATCAGTGAAGTGTCTGAACTAGGCTACACTGTAGATTCTCTCCTCACAGAGTGACGGCTGATTCATGCTGAACGAGTCCAGCGCGGGTTGAATGCACATTGGCGTTACACGGTGTTAATGTGTAATGTCCATATCTACTTGTAGTACTGGTCGTGCAGCAACGATGGTCCGTGCGTTGTCATAGAAACACTGAGCCTCTTTTCTGGAAGTCCTTGCGTGTCCGTGCGACCGACACAAGTCCACAGCGCCCCGCTGCGTGTAGCCTAGCCTACGTATGAGCCCATCTCCACCGCATCCATCTGTGAGGTTGTCAGCTTGGTGTCTGCCTGGCATGCTCGGTTTGTAGGACGGCCGATTTAACCGCCAGTCCTCAGCGATGTAGTGGCATGTATCAAATAGCTCTCCGCTCAGAGCGCCGTCCAGTAAAAAGCCACGAAGCTAAGAAACGCTCTCAAAAGTTAGCGTTGGCTGCAGCATTGCTCCGCTACTACCAGCCTCGGTCACGTAGGCCGCAGCTGAGAAGGTCGCGGTCAAATCTGTCCGTAGGAAAAGTAACGAATTGAAAAAGGAACTACGTTTCGTTACCAAAGTTTCAGTAGTAACGCGTTACTTTACTTTTTCCCCAGATAAAATAGTAGTATTTTTGGCATTTTTTTTTACATAAATCGGCATCGGCCAATATCCCAGTATATCAAGCCGATTATTTGCAGGCGCATCTGCGGGCAGCCTAGTGTTAAAAACATGATTAGGCGCACTCAGACCACCTGCCTCCAGCCCCTCCCCTCGTGAATTCTTGCGCTGTGTGTCTCGCACAGTCACTTTAGGCTCAGACGCTACCGTTAGCATATTGCTGGTGTTCTTGCCTTGATCGCCTTGTTTAACTGTACTAATAAAACTGTACAAAACACCGCGGCCACACCGCTATGGAAGCTCCCCGAATGTCATTTATCAGAGTCTGGTTGTTACCCCTGTGCGTGACAGTCTCATCCACTAACTGAAGCTATCCGCTAACGGAGCTAACCACTAACGGAGCTAATCGTTGCCAACAGAGCCTTCAGTTCTCCGTGCCTGTATCCATTAACTGCATCTATGGACTCGAGCACGAATAAAACCCTTACTTTTATTAAATTCGCTGGACTAGTTTTAAACTACAACTCAGAGTTGTTTGAATGACAGAAATCTGCTCAGATAAGATCCTAATGAGTGCAACAGGACATGTAACAGTAGGATCCCCAAAACACAGATACAACACTTCAACAAATGAACAATGATCTAACAAACAAGGTGAACAAGAATTGACTTTAGATAACCCTAGTCTGATGTGATTCAACAGGAGTTAAATAGTGTTGAGATTAATATTAACATGTCACTTTCTGTGAAGCTTGCAGATTTGTATTCTCAGAAGTTTAAATGCTGCTAAGTGCACTAAACTTTATTTTTTCATTTAAAAGTTTATTTGACAAAGTTTATTTTCTTCTTACCTGTTTCGTTGATTTAATATATTTTTCATACATTATTTATACAATATACAGTATGTTTTTACATTATACAAGTGTAGATTGGTGAAGTGTTCAATAAATGTTTTTGTTGAGAAATTCTGTGTATATTAGGGTTACATTTTATCTTTCAAATAGAGGTTTAAAAACAAGCACATATCGGCCAAAATTAATCTGCAGTATTTATCGGCCATCGGCTGACCGTGATTTCTAAAGATCGGCATCGGCCAGAGAAAACCCATATCGGTCGACTTCTATTCCATAGAACGGATTCCAGATCCTGCCACTGCGTAACACCTTTAATCACATCATTTCCTTCACTTGGCCACTTCCTCACCTGCAGCTCATTCGCTAATCAGTCCCTCAGTATTTATATTGGTTAATGTCTGGTTTCATTTACTCTCCAGATTGTCTAAGTGTTCACAGCCTAGCTTTACAGCATTTGATTCTCAATTTTTGCCTGACCTGCTGCATTGAACCCTTGATTTTTGGACTCTGGATTCCCCTCTCTGCCCCTTGTCGGATTTGTTTGCCTTTCGCCTAGTCTCGCTTTGCCAGACCTAGCCAGACCCTCCTCCACAGTGCTGTGGAGGAGGATCAGCATTCCTGGATGGGAGAAAAACATGCTTGTCTTGGGCGGTGCTAAGAGCCGAGCCCAGCCATGGTGCCACTGCAAGGAACCTGGTGTATGTGTACGTTCAAGGTTGTTTTAGACGTTCAACAGAAAACTCAGACTGGACAGATAGTTTAGCTAGCTGTCTGGATTTACCCTGCAGAGAGTTTAAAATTCCAACACAAAGAAAGCCCAAGGTAAGAGACATCCAGCAGCAACGGAGCAATCCTGGAAGTGGATTTTGACTGATCTACCTGTTTTTACCCTTAAATGCCTTAAACAAGTCAAACTTAACAACACAACTGTTGTGAATGTTATTTTTAGAAGATGACTGTAAAGGGAGATTTGTTTTTCTCCCATTTCAGACGACAATGCAGAGTTTCCCTAAACGCAAGAGAAGCTACAATGCTTTCAAAAAAGCACCTGAAATATATAACATATACAATGAGGCAGACTCAGAAGGAGCTGTCCCAAGTTAAAGATGCAGTAGGTAACTCTTATAAAACCAACTCTGTCATATTTGCTGAAACTGACCCTATGTTCCAGCAGAACTACATGAATTATGTAATATAAAAAAAATCCAGCTCCTCTGGCACCACCTACAGCCTGTAGTGCGATTGGCAATTGGCGATTTTTGCAAATTAGGGCCACAGGGGGGCGGGGTCTATCTGCCTGTCAATCACTGCTCAGGCACGCACACGCATATAATAGGGTTCTCCCCTTCCCCCTCCCCGCGCACGAGCTACAGAAAGATTTCCCAAAACTCAGGTGAAATAGTGGCTTTTCAGAGGTGGCGTGAGCTCCGGGAATTTAAAGATCTGAAGAACGATGCAGACGTAGCCACATTTCTTCTCGACAGGTAACATAATTACCATGAATGATTTATCTTTCACTTGGTTATTAGTAGTCAAAAGTCCACAAAGCTAAGTTGGTGAGGATGATAGTAACGTTTGCACAGTGGTCGGTCTGATATGATGAAATGGCTAACAGTAGCCTGATAGTTAGCATTGTTTTACTGTTGGTGAGTAAAGTTAACCTTGTGTTAGTGTTTAGTTATTGAACATGTTGTCTGACATGCCGGCAGTTCTGTCAAACTCCCTTGTGTGGGCGGGGCTTAGGAGACTGTTTGGACTTCAGCAGAAAGGGGGGAGGGACTGAGAAGTTGTCGATTTTCAAATTTGTTGGCAAAGTCCTGGATCGTCACAATCTTACCTACAGCAGCTTTAAGAGATCAGAGGGACAAGCTAGAGATTAGATCGGGCCCAAAATAAATAAATAAATAAATAAATAAATAAATAAATAAATATCAAACCCGACCCTTTACCGAGCCCGTGCGCATTGTGTCCGAGCCCGGCCCGACACATTAACTGTAATTATGAGCCCGAGCCGGATTTAAACCCAACATTGTTTTAATACGTGGGCCGTTATAACTTACGTTCTCAACTAGTAAAGCTAATAAAGTAATGGATTGGGCCCGGCCCGATCACAGCAGCGTAAAATATCGTTTCAGATCGGGCAGAGAATCTAAACTCTAGGACAAGTTGCTTCTTCATATTGGCGTTCTCCGCTCTTAATTGCAGCTTTTTCAGAGAAATAAGAGAAGGAGCAACATTGAATACCCTTTATCCAGCAGAGGAAGAGGAGAGTCTCTTGCTGTTTGTGTCTTTAGTCCTCTCTAGTAAGGTATGTGAAGTGGATATGACTGTCCTACTTCAATGAAGGGGCTTAGGGTATGCCAAGTGAACAGGGTCATATGTCAACAACACTTGGAGCTAGACGTAGTGTTTCCGTTATCCAGTAATTCAGTTTTTTTTAACCCACGAAAAGCTGTTGTCAGACATTTAAATCTCTCCAGTCATAATGTCTTGTGAAAATAATCCTTTTTACAATGTATGCAGCTGTTCTTACTCTTTCCGTAGCCTCACTCAATGTCCCGACCACAGCCCCATCGGATTGGTTACGTCACAGTAGATAGATTCTTTGCCCTAATGTAGCACAGCATACTACCCAAACAAATTACGTACATAAAACCTGCTCGTAGTTATGTCACAGCACACCCCCACGTAACAAAGTAAGCCTCATGGACACATTCTCACAATTGCACAAATAGAGCACTACAATTCACCTAACAAACCTCTAACTAGTGAGCACAGCAGGCAAGCCCCTGAGTGCACTGACAATTAAAAGCAAGCCCCCTGGTACCTGCCTAACTTTTACTAAAGCCTAAATATCTTCTGAGGCATGCCGGGCTCGGGGCGTCTTTAAAAGCAGAACTTCAGTGATGCTCAACCATACAGCCAAGCCCTGAAATGCTTACCCCCACCAGAGAAACATGTCTCCACCCAGGGTTACCTCGAAAATAAAAAAGGCAAAAAAACAAATGAGAGCACCGATGGAAGGACGAATTTCTCAGTCCAGCTGGCACATTCCCTAACTAACCAGGGAGATCACTAGCAACCTCAGTGCAACAGCACTCAGACACTACACCCACCATCTACTCACCAAAGAGAGGAACTAACACAGCAGCCCACAGCCACAACGCAGCTTTCAACATAATCTGTAAGACCTCAGTCTAGGGTTGGGGCGATGTCCCCTAAATTGGCAGTTGACAATGTTGTGAATTAGCCTACTGTTGCTAACGTACATTCATAAATCCTGCACGGCATGCGCAGAACGGATCGTGCAGGCAGAACGGACAGCTAGAATCAGTCTAAAATAACGTTAAGTCAAACATAACGGGAAAAGCAGGCTACAGCTAAATTAAGACTTTACAGTAACAATAAAGACGAGTATTGAGTGATTGTGTTTTAAATGAGCACAAGTAAAGCAGAACTGACGTAACAGCTGTTATATATGTTAATGTTTGTTTTGGAGTTTTATTTTGAGGGTCTTTTAAAAGTTTGCATGCTGTCTCAGCTAGCGGTTAGCCGAATTAGCTGTTAGCTAAACTAACGTTAGCTTAATTGTGGAGGCTGACGGATGGCAGACCGCTACAATCAGCTAACGGTTAGCCGAATTAGCTGTTAGCTAAAGTAACGTTAGCTTCCCAGTGGAGGCTAACGGCAGACCGCTATAATCACCTAGCGGTCCCCCCGAATTAGCTATTAGCTAAACTAACGTGAATGAGCTATTAGCTAAACTAACGTTAGTTTCCCGGTGGAGGCTAGTGTGGGAACAGATCGGGTAGTGTCGTAAATCATCGTACCACAGCGCATGCGCAAATATCTTGAACGGATTGTGCAGTTGGAACGGATCGGGTACTGACAGCGAGCTACAGCTGACCGGGAGAGAGAGAGAATGTATCACTACAGCCAATCAGCAGTCTGCTCAAAGCAATGGCCTTTTTCACTAATAGGTTGCAGTAAAGGGGGAAAAAGTAGCTTCCACTTTACGAGCCCCATGTCTTGTCTTTGTGTCTTTGCTAGTTTAAGACCGACGCACTTGTCAATTTCCTGTCCGGTGGCTCTCCATCGTGATGTCGGCCAGCCATCACAACCCTGCCTCAGTCTTTATTCATCTTTATTCATCTTTACAAAGTTTCTTTACTATTATCACAATTGCAGTCACATTAATGCTGATGGTACTAAGTTTATGTATAAGATTCCAGCATCCTTGACAAGCTACGCTCGACAAAGACTCATGACATCTGGTATCCATAGGTAGCATGTCAAGACGTACAAAAAAAGCTCATTGGAGCCATACCCCCTTAACATAACAGGAAATCCGCCATTTTTAATTGAAAGTTTGAAATTAGTGCGATTGTGGCCATTTCCACATGTCAAACTTTAACGAACTCCTCCTAGAGATTTCATCCGATGGACTTCAAACTTGGTCTGTGCCATCTCAAGACCTCAACAATAAAGTTGTCCAACGGTGTGGGCATGGCAGCCATTTTGGGCACTTATTGATGAATGTTGCTGTAACTAGAGTGTACATTTTCATATCTGCCCGAAATTTCTCATGATTGACAAGGGTCCAGGCCTGAGGACAGCTATAGGCAAAAATGTACTTTTGGTCATAGCGCCAACTGCTGGCAACAGGATATCAGCCTAAAATGACAAACCTCATCCGATTTACTCAAAACTTTAGATGTGTGGTCCACATTTGATACTGAGCCACCCCCTATACTTTAACCATGCCTACTTACTCAGGCCACGCCCCCTTTTATGACTTTTGAACCGTTTGACGTAGACTATTGTGTAGACTAGACTATCATTGAACTCAGACGTAGACTATCATTGAACTCAGCAGAGACTTCCTTTTTCATTAGTGTCCATTTGCGATGACCAACTGTTGCGCAAATTGACGGGAGCATAGAGCGGCGTCCGCCAGTAACTCCAACGCGCAAGGAGGTGCGAGGGCCCGTCCAACGCTGCTTTCAGCTTTAATGTTTTACATGTTCTTTGCTTGCTATGTGACGCACTTACTTAAGTTTGTTTTGATGAGTGCAATATTATTAATGTGTGCATTAACCAAACTTAAAAGTAGGCACCCAAATAAAACTCAACATAATGATTGTGACATTTCTTACAGGCGAGGTGTGGATAGGAATGTTGTGCACCTTCTCAAGCACCGGACCGAAGGAAACACTATGATAAGTGTGGCGGCAGATACAGGACAATCACAATGAGGAGTACCGTCAACAAAAGGACCTGTACACCACACTCCTCATGACAGTAGCAGAAGCCGGAGGGATTGTCTCTGCATTTAGACAACTCTGTTCCTGGCTTTCAAATGTTGGAAATGTTGCACTCTGTGCTGTTTGAGACTGGCCTGACCGAGGACAAGCCATCACTCCACACTGAGCCCAGGAACAACATCCTGAAGTCAGGAACAAAGTGGAGCAGCACGCTAAGCAGCCACATCAGTTTCACCAGCTGTACAGAACACACTGGGGCAACACCCTCTGCTGCCACACGAAGAGGGATGATCCACACGAAGAGGGATGATCCACACGAAGAGGGATGATCCACACGAAGAGGGATGATCCACACGAAGAGGGATGATCCACACGAAGAGGGATGATCCACACGAAGAGGGATGATCTTGTTGATGCTGCTGTGTTACAAAGTAAAGATGGCCCAGCACTATCCATCAGCACACCACCAGGCAGGCTCTTTTACAGTACATGCTGGTGAAACTGCTGTAGTTGGGCTCGCTTTAAAGGTAGAGATGGCCCGATACCACTTTTGTTTCCAGATACCGATTCCTGAACTTGCGTATCAGCCGATACCGAGTACCAATCCGATACCAGAGTGTCATATATTTCATTATGTTTTAACAATATGATTTCTATCTTTGTTGTCTGTCTGGCTCAGGTTAAACTCTTTGTGAAACATGAACAAACACAAACAATGAATGCCCCAGAACTTTCTTTTATTCTCCAGTTTGACAGTCAGTTATAACGGAAAAAGAACATAAATAAACTACTGTAACGTAGATTTTCTTTAGGGCTTTATTACGTGGTATCGGATCGGTGCATAAACTCCAGTACTTCCCGATACCAGCGTTTTAGGCAGTATCGGAGCCGATACCGATACTGGTATCGGGACATCTCTACTTTAAGGGTCTCGCAGCAGCCATGAAAAGAGCATTCTTGAAATTCTATAAGGGCATCCAGCGCTGGATTTTGGTAGATCCAGACCTGTGAAAAACAGCCACTCCTATGCCAAAAATTAATAGAATTGATGTTCAAAAAGGAAAAAAAAGTTTTGTAGAATGTCTACACAAATACTGCTAGAAATAAGAATTGGACAATGATTAAAAAGATAGAAGAGCTACACAGCACTTTAAACGTTACTTGTAAATTATAGCCTCTTGACAATATTGTGTGTTAAATACAAAATCTTAACTAAAGTCATCACAAACTGATTAACCACGGCCATGCCTTTTATCGTTGGTCTAGACCAAACTTGGGGGTAAGGGGAGGAAAATCGGGTAAAACATTCAATTACACAGGGACATTTTAGCACATTTTGCAGACAGAAAACTGTCTGGGATCTCCACCAAGGCTGTCTCTTGTATGCCTTGCTTGGTTTTGTATGCTGAACCCTTGGCAAGCTCAATTATGTTGAATCCAAATATTATGTGTAGTGATGCACCGATGTGAAAATTGTGGCCGATACCGATATCAATATTGCTGTTATGGCCGATACCGATATTTACCGATGTCGATATCTCTGTATAGAACACATTTTTTATGATAATCAGATAAGGAACCATTTAATTTTTATTCTTTTTTTTTTAATAACTGATATTGGGCACCTTTACCTGTGTGCAAAATATGACTGTCATCAGATTTTCAGAAGAAAAAAAATATTTATATAAAAATACATTTTTTAAAAAGGATACAAATGTGTCCTGAATTCACACTATGAATAAGCCAACCCTGAGTATTCACAATAAACATCTAACTCACTTGAGACCAAGTCACTGTATTCTGTGAACATTGTACAACAGTTCAAAACTTTAAAGTACAGTAGTAGGCCTTAAATGGCCAAAGCCAAAAGTATTGAAAGAGGTAAAATGTGAAAATGGAGCCGGAACAAACTGGACTGAACAGACACTGGCTTTTGCAGTCTGAACTGGAAGTACAGTAACTGCCAAGTACTTAAAGGTTAGGCCTAACCCTTGAAATTATAGAAATTGGTGCCTTGTAGGCCGAGATAAGGCAGAAAATGTGTTTTTGCTCATATGAATGAAAAACACCAAATCCCAGAATGCACTTGCTTCGCTGCTTAGACTCTACTCCCAAGCCACGCCCACCTACAGACCGACAGTGAGGCAGCATTCAACTCAACCCAAATGTGTTTTATTGTCATTTCAACCATATACACGAAACAACATTTCACCGTGGCGATAATGGTTACACATTTAAAATATATAAAAACGACATACGAAACAGGTGTTTACAGTTAACCAAGCGCTAATGCTAGTATGCATTTTGTGCGTTTCGCCGCCAAAACAGGAAGTTGGTGTACTTAAAGTCATAGTGCCCCCTAGTGGCAACAGGAAGTAGGCCTAAAAGTCAAGGTGCTATACTTTAACGAACTCCTCCTAGAGATTTCATCCGATGGACTTCAAACTTGGTCTGTACCATCTCAACACCTAAACGATGAAAAGTTATTAAAAGAAAAACTTTTCGTCAGATGGTGTGGGCGTGGCGGACATTTTGAGTGTTTAGCGATGAACAAAGTTGTTGTAACTTGAGTGTATGTTGTCGTATCTGCCCGAAATTTCTCACAAATGACAAGGGTCCAGGCCTGAGGACACCTACAGGCCAAAATTGACTTTTGGTCATAGCGCCCCCCCGCTGGCAACAGGAAATCTGCCTTATATGACAAACATCATCCGATTTGTATGAAACTCAGAATGTGTGGTCTACGTGTGATACTGAGCCAGCCCCTATAATATGACCACGCCCACTTACTCAGGCCACGCCCTTTCATAACATTTGAACCGTTTAAGGTAGAGTCTTGTGTGAGGTGTCATTGAACTCAGCAGACTTCATTTTTAATTGGTGATGGTTTGACCCGCCCCCTATGCTTAAGCCCCAACCCTTTCTTAAAATTTGAACCATTCAAGATAGACCCTTGTGTGAGGTATCAATGAACTCAGCAGAGACTTCCTTCTTCATTGGTGATTGTTTGGCCCGCCCCCTATTTTGAAGCCACGCCCTTTTGAATAAATGCTGACCCATCTAAGGTAGAGTCTTGTGTGAGGTATCATTGAACTCAGCACAGACTTCCTTTTTAATTGGGGATGGTTTGACCCGCCCCCTACGCCTTTGCCACGCCCCTTTTCACAGCTAATGAACCATATGACGTAGAGTTAAAGGCCAAAAGGGGAGGCAGCACCAGGTCTACGCGTCACCTCTTGTCCATCGGCTCAACCAGAGGTGCAAGGAGCTTTTTGGGAGTGTGGAGGAGGTTAATTACAGGCCGCCTGTTCCCCCTGGTGATGAGCGTATTGGACTTGAGTATCTGTTTGCCCAGTCATCAGACTCTTTCAGTGCTCCTGAACATTACACTCACACTAGAGAAACGCTGCGTGTGGATGACGATGAGGAGGATGATGAACCTTCTGCCGACAAACCAGACGAATCCCCGGCAGAGGACGACGTGGGCTACACCTCTGACAGTGAGAGTGACAGTTTCATTGGTGATTGTTTGGCCCGCCCCCTATGTTGAAGCCACGCCCTTTTGAATAAATGCTGACCCATCTAAGGTAGAGTCTTGTGTTTCCGTTTCTTAAAATTAAAACAAACAATGGCCATTTGTGGCCACCGGTATTTTGCCTACCTGTTCTTTGCGAAGCCAGTAGGCTACACTATTGGCTCCATTTAAGGCTCTGGTCAACAGGATTTGGTAATCCTGAAATTTGGTATTTGGATCACAGTGATCCAATCCAATGTTCCTTTGAAAAACTGGCATAAAAGTAAGATGGATCAGGTGATCCTGGATAGCAAAACATGGGATTTCCAAATCCGTATCAATTTGATCCAGGTTAAATGTTTTGAAAAACTGGGCCCAGATTATACAGCAGATGGCTGAAGCTTAAAAGAAGCTCTTAAAACATTAGATGACTTCTCCCTAGCTTCAGGGTAACAAATAAACAGAAAGAGAATGCATTATACATTTTTGGGTGTGTGGAGCTGGAGGACAGACGTAATTGGTGGTGTAAGTTTATGTATGGGTCCCATGGATATATTAGGAGTTTCCTTTGGTCACCCTGAGGGTGATAGACTGTATAATTGGTCCCAAAAGTTAAATGTGGTCAACTGAAAAATTTAACTATGGAAAAATAGACACCTGACTTATGTCGGGAAGGTAATGGTAGTTAAAGCAGACATTCTGCCGGTGTTAATGCATGTGGCATATGTGTTCCCAATGCATGCCTCTATTAGGAAACCCCTGATTAAGACAATAGTCTGTTTCTTCTGGGGAGGTTATGAATACATTTGAAACGTGACAGAATGTATCAGTGCACAGAAGATGACGCGAGAAACCTCCCAAACTTCTTGTAATATGTTATTTCTTATCTTATAATTACAAATACAAATGTCAACAGGACACTGGACTTGACAGACGGGCCTCTGGGTCAAAGCTCAACAGAAGCATGACCCAAGCACACTTTTATGTACTGTGGACAGCGACTGAGACGGCAGGACTCCGCCTGACTGTGACCCAGACAGAGCACAAAATACTTGGGGTCAAATTTGATAAGCAGGGGGGAGGGAAAACAAATTGGTTAGACATGGTAGGGAAAGTTAGGCAGAGACTAGAGTACTGGAGACTTAGAGGACTGACATTAGAAGGAAAGGTTTTAATTATCAAAGCAGTGATTTTACCTTTGCTTTTACTCAGCTTGGTTTTCATCACACACAGAAAAGTAATCTTAGACCTGAACGAGCCATTTTTTGTTTTGTTTTTTCGTGGGGGAACGATTGAAAAGAAACGTGACAGATATTCAGCAATCCACATAACTGCAGCCACGGCCCCATCCAGAAATCCCAAGACTGCAGCTATGACACTGTTCTGGATGGGGTCATACCTCAGAAGACTAAATTATGGCAGACCACTTGCTAGCTCTCACGTGATCCGAACCAGCCGGCCAGACCACTTCCACGCCACCTGAGGGCAGAGACATCGTCGCCTGACTTAATGACCTGGGGCCTCATATATAAACAAGTATGCATGAAAAGCTTGCGTACGCTGGTTGTCACACACACACACACACACACACACACACACACACACAGTGTGATGTATAAAAATGAACTTGCCGTAAGAATGTGTAGACAGTCACGCTAACTCTGTAGCAGCTATGAGAATGCGCGGACTGTCCCCAAAGTCTTTACTGGCTCTGCATCGTGGATAATTCAAACTGAAAAGTGCCAAAACCCAGCAAACACTGCAGTTGCTATCCCCATTTCCGGATCACATTACTCCTGAAACATTTCCGGATGTAGTATTTGGTTTTAAAGCCTTTATTTTATTATCAGCCGTCGGACGGTACGGCAAAAAGAACACAACAGGAAGTCACACAAATAGTCAGTTTCATTTCTGAGTTATTTTCCAAACTGGAAAATTGTAAACTGATTGTTATTTACAAAAGTTCATACTAAACAAGCAATTTTTTTGCTTCTTTGCTTTACTTGTTGGAAGTTTTGCATTTTTTCCCCCCTTACTGTAAATGAAAATGAACCGAACCATGACTTCAAAACCGAGGTAAGTACCGACCCGTGACTTTTGTGTACAGTTACATCTAGGGCTGGGCGATATGGACCAAAAGTCATATCCCGATATATTTTGGCTGAATATCGATATACGATATATATCCCGATATTTTTTTCCGCAAAGTGAGAGCAAATGTTCAGTCAAAGCCAAAATCAAATATGACATGTCACAAGTAGTTTCATAGAGACAGTTGCAAAATCAAATAAATAATAAACCGGTTTCTTCACCTGGTTCATGATTAAATGCTCAGCTGTTCAAATAACAATAAAATGTAAACCTAAATACTGTATAACAGGAGTACCTTTTTTGAAATCAAAGCTCCATATTTGTGATTCGTTCCAAAGGTCAATTAAGCTTTTGATATTAATATAATCTACTTTGTTCAAAATGTAATGCCTCATGCCTGTAAGCCTAGGTTTATAGTCCCATTCTTCCACTTGATACTGCTTCCACTTAAGTAAACTAAAAGATGAACTATCGACTACAAAACAAAGAAACTAATTAATGTGTTAATACAAAGAATATTTATTATGATCGGTTCACAGATCTGAGTCAAAACGAAACTTCACCCTTCTGAACTAAGAGTTTCTGCTTCAAGGTGAAGTTTAAAACAGACTGAAATGTCCAGGCTCATTCCTCCACTATTTATTTCTGTATGTATTTATGCGTTACATGTCATTTTAACGGGCACTGAGCTCCAGATCCTGCAGCTGCAGACGGTCTCTGCTGCCCGCTGTAGCTTCTCTCCGTCCGCCTGCCGCCGGCAAACTTATTGGAACTTTCCGCCGATAGACATACAGGTCGTCCTGGACTACGTGTAAGATCCTACCGATCACCACTCTGTCTTTGGCTGGTCCGATTTGGATCAGCGGGGACCGCGCAGCAGCGAGGCAAAGCTGTGTTTTTCCCGGGAAGAGACGCTGCGGCCGGCCACGGAGCTCTCCGCCTCCCCGCTGCCGCCGGAGCTCAGGTTGCTGGTCGGCGGCATACATAATCATAAAACACATTGTCACCTGTTAAATGTTATTCATTGCTGTTTGTTCTTTTCATTTCCTCTATCAAACATAATTAAGCAGTACAAAAGTCCGGCATCTTTAGCGTTGATCTGAATGCTTCGCACCCCTGTTCCAAGATGGCGGCGGTTTTGACGTATGTTTAGAACCTCAAGGCGACATCTGTGTATATATCTATGGGAGCAAGGATCACATTTGAACTATATCGATATATGCGATATAGTCTAATTCCATATCTCATTTAAAAATATATCGATATATTTTTAATATCGATATATCGCCCAGCCCTAGTTACATCCCTATTGAACTTAAAATCGTGAATTGTATTGAATCTTGAGTTGAGTGTATCGTTACTTCTCTACCAATAACAAATACAAAGAAAAGAGGAAAAAAAAGAAACAATCATAAGAACGCTAGAAAGCTACAAAAGCTGTCTGAACTGGAAAAACTAATTTAGATTTAAAAGGGGAGAATGAGTTTTCACGTTAAAATACAACCGCTTTTCAGTGTTAACACTTTAAAGACTGTTGAAAGATCTCTCTGTGGTTAATGTGTGCTGTCTTCAATTTCAAAATGAATGGAGCTCGAACCGTCTCTAGTGGACATAACACATAACTGCAGCTGGTACACATTTACGCCTCATTTACTGAATCTTGTTCAGCAGCACAACAGTAAATATCAAACCCGTAGCTGTACTGTACCACAGTTGCTTTACTATGTAATCCAGCCTCTCCTAACAGAGTATCTGCTGTATATGATGTAAGTTGAGTTTTTCATTTAACACGTTATCAGGGGAGAGCGCGAACGCAGTCCCCCACTATCACAAATTATGCAGTCGAGATTCCCACATTTGGGGAATTCGCAGAGGTCAGCTCAGCCGGAGTGCAATGGCCAAGCCTCGCCCTGGGTGAACCACCTTCTTGATCATGGTATCTCCCCTGCCAGGTAAGTATGAGTTGTACACGGCACAGTCAGGAGAGTCTTTCACAGAAACACCACGCTGACTAATGGTGCCGACAATATACAAATGACCAACATCAGAGACTATAGAAGGCATGAACATCTACAGGATTTAATACAGAAGAAACATGTTTACACTAAGTCTGACAAATATTATTTACACTTCACTTGAGAAATAACGCATTTATATTTCCCATAATGCAATGCTATATCTTCAAATCAAAAGTCACCCGTTTTATGTATTTAACTCCAACAAACTAGTAACAGCCCAACAGAGTTTAAATATGAACAAGCTAAATCATACAGCGACAAAAAGTAGTTTTATCCACGTTTGAAATTTGGAGAAAAATAAACACAGCTCTGTTTCTCACATTAGAACCACTTCCTGTGTTTGTTCGTTTCTGGGGGGCAACTGACCCACCACCACCTATTGGTCTGGAGTGTGAACAACACTTTAGTAAACATTCATCTCTGTGCTTGTGTCTATGCAACGAAGACAGCAAGAAGAAATAACTTAGATGAAAGCCGACTGGGAAACAGCAGCAGAAATTATGCAGAAAGGATTCTCACTTTTGGGGAATGAGCTAACCTAATTATCAGACTGAACAGACCGTTCATTTCAAAACTACAGTGAAATAAAACTAACAAACATCAAGTTTCTATTGAGATCAAGAATGAGTGAAAAGAACAGCACATTTCTTTTAACAATCTCCTCCTCTCTCTCTACAGTTACTGGTTTGATTCATTTTACAGTGACAGGCATCAAAACATGTCTCCACTTTGCAACCTCCTGTTCTTAAAACAATACCATAGCACTTCTATTACACCTATATAATAAAATGTACCCACAATAGTGACGGTACCTGTGAACCTCCTGCTTCGAGGCATGTATAGAAGAAATGAACCAATTTGAAATGAAGCTTTGTATAGGAGCTTGATTCATTTTGAGATAATCCCGTAACCAGTGACGTCCGAAGCTTCGTTTCTCTCACACACACACAAACACAAAGTTGAATTCAAAGCTTTAAAAACAGTGCTACACGGGGCGCGTATTTGTGGGTTGTTGCAGTAGGAGAGTTAGTGAATATAGAGATTATTATAGCGAGTAGAGAGTTCATAGAAAGTTCATAGCGAGTAGACAGTTTATTGGAGGTAAGAAAAGAAATCGGCTCATCTCTGGAACAGTGGAGAAAGTTCTGTTTCTGAATAAAAATGACATTTGATGTCTATTCCCACAAACATTAGTCACCAAGCACAATAATATCACCCTGACCTGTCCACGAGCACCGTTATCGTCCATAAGCACCATCGCTGTTTGTTAACTGTCACAAGCACTTTCACTGTCCCAAAGTATGTCCTTGCCACTGTCAAAGCACTGCCCCAATCAATCGACTCAAACTATTTCTATGAACACCACACTGGCAGTAGACTACATGTCAGACTGTTAGATTGCTCATACAGCGTACACCTTCTGCACTGTCTATCTCACCTATTTGGCTGAGGAGGCAATGTTGCTCTAGGCTACTTCCTCAATACAATCACAGAAATGTGTGTACAATGTGTTCCTCATTCATTTCCCTCCCAAATTGATGTATTTGTTTACAAATACAAGACAAGCTCACAACCAAAGTCCTAACTTTATTGTTTGTGGAGAAGGCAATTGCATTTTTATTTATGCAAGGTCCCAAATACGTTTAGTTATTTATGTAATTATTTATTTATCCATGAATTCATACTCAAAATGTATTCATCTTCGACTCAGATATTCATGGCTATCTGTGAAACAGTTTGTGACACAATGCTATCCTTAACTTCCCCACCAGATGTCCTCATAGTTCTGAAGCTTTGAGTATTGAACCTTTTTTCAATACAGTTGGATTAAAAGCATCACCGGTTCAGAAAGCTTCAGCTCGCCATCACTACTAGATGCTTTACATGTAATCCAGCATCTTCTAGCAAAGCTTCGTCTGATTATTCTGATGTGTATATTATCATTTAACACGTTATCAGGGGAGAGCGCGAACGCAGTCCCCCACTATCACAAATTATGCAGTCGAGATTCCCACATTTGGGGAATTCGCAGAGGTCAGCTCAGCCGGAGTGCAATGGCCAAGCCTCGCCCTGGGTGAACCACCTTCTTGATCATGGTATCTCCCCTGCCAGGTAAGTATGAGTTGTACACGGCACAGTCAGGAGAGTCTTTCACAGAAACACCACGCTGACTAATGGTGCCGACAATATACAAATGACCAACATCAGAGACTACAGAAGGCATGAACATCTACAGGATTTAATACAGAAGAAACATGTTTGTACCAAGGCTAGCAAAGATTATTTACACTTCACTCGAGAAATAACTTATCTATATTTCCCATAATGCAATGCTGCATCTTCAAATCAAAAGCAAACTCCAAAGTCACCCGTTTTATGTATTTAACTCCAATAAACTAGTAACAGCCCAACAGAGAGTTTAAATAGGAACAAGCTAAATCATACTGCAACAAAAACTAGTTTGATCCACGTTTGAAATTCAGAGAAACATAAAAACACACTTCTGTTTCTCACATTAAAACCACTTCCTGTCTTTGTTTGTTTCTGGGGGGCAACTGACCCACCACCACCTATTGGTCTGGAGTGTGAACAACACTTTAGTAAACATTCATCCCTGTGCTTGTGTCTATGCAACGTATACAGCAATGAGAAATAACTTAAATGAAAGCCGACTGGGAAACAGCAGCAGAAATTATGCAGAAAGGATTCTCACTTTTGGGGAATGAGCTAACCTAATTATCAGACTGAACAGACAGTTCATTTCAAAACTACAAAAACTAACCAACTACATCAAGAATCTACAAGCAGTGAGTGCAAAGGACAGCACATTTATTTTAACAATCTCCTTCTCAACAGTCACTGGTTGGACTTTACAGCGACAGGCATTTAAATCATGTCTCCACTTTGCAACCTCCTTCTCTTAAAACAACAATAACAACACCAGAGCACTTATATTACACTTAAAATGTACCCACTAGGGCTGGGCGATATGGACCAAAAGTCATATCCCGATATATTTTGGCTGAATATCGATATACGATATATATCCCGATATTTTTTTCCGCAAAGTGAGAGCAAATGTTCAGTCAAAGCCAAAATCAAATATGACATGTCACAAGTAGTTTCATAGAGACAGTTGCAAAATCAAATAAATAATAAACCGGTTTCTTCACCTGGTTCATGATTAAATGCTCAGCTGTTCAAATAACAATAAAATGTAAACCTAAATACTGTATAACAGGAGTACCTTTTTTGAAATCAAAGCTCCATATTTGTGATTCGTTCCAAAGGTCAATTAAGCTTTTGATATTAATATAATCTACTTTGTTCAAAATGTAATGCCTCATGCCTGTAAGCCTAGGTTTATAGTCCCATTCTTCCACTTGATACTGCTTCCACTTAAGTAAACTAAAAGATGAACTATCGACTACAAAACAAAGAAACTAATTAATGTGTTAATACAAAGAATATTTATTATGATCGGTTCACAGATCTGAGTCAAACGGAAACTTCACCCTTCTGAACTAAGAGTTTCTGCTTCAAGGTGAAGTTTAAAACAGACTGAAATGTCCAGGCTCATTCCTCCACTATTTATTTCTGTATGTATTTATGCGTTACATGTCATTTTAACGGGCACTGAGCTCCAGATCCTGCAGCTGCAGACGGTCTCTGCTGCCCGCTGTAGCTTCTCTCCGTCCGCCTGCCGCCGGCAAACTTATTGGAACTTTCCGCCCGATATCGACATACAGGTCGTCCTGGACTACGTGTAAGATCCTACCGATCACCACTCTGTCTTTGGCTGGTCCGATTTGGATCAGCGGGGACCCGCAGCAGCGAGGCAAAGCTGTGTTTTTCCCGGGGAAGAGACGCTGCGGCCGCCACGGAGCTCTCCGCCTCCCGCTGCCGCCGGAGCTCAGATTGCTGGTCGAAGGCGGCATACATAATCATAAAACACATTGTCACCTGTTAAATGTTATTCATTGCTGTTTGTTCTTTTCATTTCCTCTATCAAACATAATTAAGCAGTACAAAAGTCCGGCATCTTTAGCGTTGATCTGAATGCTTCGCACCCCTGTTCCAAGATGGCGGCGGTTTTGACGTATGTTTAGAACCTCAAGGCGACATCTGTGTATATATCTATGGGAGCAAGGATCACATTTGAACTATATCGATATATGCGATATGGTCTAATTCCATATCTCATTTAAAAATATATCGATATATTTTTAATATCGATATATCGCCCAGCCCTAGTACCCACCACCACAACAACAGCGTGAGGATGTGAATAAGATTGATGTTAAACATTGAGAGGGGGGTGCACCGTTCCTGGAGGTACTGCAATACCAGGTCGATGCGTGGAGTGGACGGAGCAAGCCCCTATTCCATCTCCCAGTTCCAAAAATCAATTTAATATATGGTCCCCGGGTAGGGGACGTATCAGATATTAAACTGATAAGAACAGATACTACACTTGATCTTAGCCAAAAGGCCGAGAAGCGATACTGAGAAAGGGTCGGCAGAGAGGACCACATTCTCCGCACGCTACGTCTCACCTATGGGTCGGTAATTAACTACAACCAAACTACTGTTTTGGTCACCGTATAAAACAGGAACAATGAACATTTGAGTTCATGTACAACTGGTGATGGGTTGTGGCGATATTTACAACAAACTTGTGCTTGTACTATGACTGAAAACAATTATTTAAATGTTACTTGAGAAAAATGGGCACAAATCCCATGATGCAATGCTGTATCCCCAAATCGGAAGCTAAAGTCACTAGTTGAAAGTATTTGACTCCAACAAATGAGTAACAGCCCAACAGCAAGTTCAAATAAGACTAAACTAAATCATACTGCTACCTAAAAGTAGTTTGATTCACGTTTGAAGTTCACAGAAAAGAATGAAAACACTTATTTCTCACATTACCACCACTTCCTGTCTTTGTTTTCTGCCGGTGGACAACCGACCCACCGCCACCTAATGGTCTGGAGAGTGAACAACACTTTAGTAAACAATTACCTATGTGCTTCTCTTTATGAAAACAGGAAGAATAGTCAGATTCTTGTTTTCTTCACTGATTGACAGTTTAATTCCACATTAACAACAGAGATGTTATGACTGATTTCACATTCATTAGAGGATGATTCACTGAAACTGGATTAATTTAAAGTAATATGTGAGGGTATAGTAACGTTACAGGAGCTTATTTTACTGTATTAATAGTGTCAGACGTTACATGTCATGTTTCCTACTTTTAATAAATAAACCCTTTGAGCCACTGTTCTCCAGATCCTTTACATGTAATCCAGCATCTTCTAGCAAAGCTTCGTCTGATTATTCTGATGTGTATATTATCATTTAACACGTTATCAGGGGAGAGCGCGAACGCAGTCCCCCACTATCACAAATTATGCAGTCGAGATTCCCACATTTGGGGAATTCGCAGAGGTCAGCTCAGCCGGAGTGCAATGGCCAAGCCTCGCCCTGGGTGAACCACCTTCTTGATCATGGTATCTCCCCTGCCAGGTAAGTATGAGTTGTACACGGCACAGTCAGGAGAGTCTTTCACAGAAACACCACGCTGACTAATGGTGCCGACAATATACAAATGACCAACATCAGAGACTATAGAAGGCATGAACACCTACAGGATTTAATATAGAACAAACATGTTTGTACTAAGGCTAACAAAGATTATTTACATTTCACTTGAGAAAAAAGGCATCTATATTTTCCATAATGCAATGCTGTACTTCAAAGCAAACTCAAAAGTCACCCGTTTTATGTATTTAACTCCAACAAACTAGTAACAGCCCAACAGAGAGTTTAAATAGGAACAAGCTAAATCATACTGCAACAAAAACTAGTTTGATCTACGTTTGAAATTCAGAGAAACAAAGAACACACTTCTGTTTCTCACATTAAAACTACTTCCTGTCTTTGTTCGTTTCTGGGGGGCAACTGACCCACCACCACCTATTGGTCTGGAGTGTGAACAACACTTTAGTAAACATTCATCTCTGTGCTTGTGTCTATGCAACGAATACAGCAAGAAGAAATACCTTAGATAAAAGAAAGTGAAGTGCATGTGCCTTTTAACTCTTTGATTCCTAAATGTTTTTTTTTAAGATTCAGAGCTATGAACTGAACTGATCTTTTTCGTATCTTTTTACATTTACAAACATTCCATTGTTGTTTTATTCTATGTTACATTATTTACGGTTGCTCCAGGGCTCCCTTGTAAAAGAGATTTGACTATCTCAATGGGACATCACCTAGTAAAATAAAGGATAAAAAAAAAAACCTTGCTACCTTTGCCTAACTATATTCATGGTACCTTGCACATGTGATTATGTATCTTTAAGGCATACTGTTTCTGCCTTCCCCTGTAAAGCACTTTGGATCAACTGTTCGTTTAAATGTGACATTTGATGTCTATTCCCACAAACATTTATCACCAAGCACAATATCACCCTGACCTGTCCACGAGCACTGTTATTGTCCATAAGCACCATCGCTGTTAGATTGCTCATACAGCGCACACCTTCTGCACTGTCTATCTCACCTATTTGACTGAGGAGACAATGTTGCTCTAGGCTACGTCCTCAATACGATCACAGAAATGTGTGTGCAATGTGTTCTTCATTCATTTCCCTCCCAAATTGATGTATTTGTTTACAAATACAAGTTCACAACCAAAATCCTAACTTCATTGTTTGTGGAGAAGGCAAGAGAGGAGAGAGTTTGGATCGCAGCCGTGTTCGGACTGAATAATTCCTGTTTTGAAGCACAGAGAGACATTCTGTTGTTCTTTCCCGGGACCATAAACCACAACATGGTGGAAGAGCACCGTTTGCCACAGCAAGGGTTAAGTGAGACTGTGGTGGCGACAGCCGTGCAATCAGCATTTCACCCATCACCAGTCCTTCATTTTGTTTTCATGTCTGAGGGACCGTAAAGAGTGAAAATCAAACATCAACATTTGTTTCATGGCCATCAATTAGAAACCTAAACTTTGACTAGCTTTTGATTTCCAGTAACTGTAAGTCACGTTGCAGGAAAGCCTTTAATCAACAGCTTACCTTCCTTACTGACATATCAGGTGACATGTTACTTTTATAGGCTGTCAAATAGGTGAAATCTTTTGTTACACAATGGCTTTGAAAGACCGGGGAGCTGATAAAATACGGTTTGCTCCTTAACCGAGACAAACATTTTCACCTCTCCCTCCGTGAGTTACAGGATTATTGTGACCAAACCGGAGCCGCTGAGCGGTGAGACTCTGGAGAGACTAACCGAGCCGGTTGCGGCTGGTTCAGCAGTGGAGACTGACAGAAATACATGGGCTTATCTAGCAGCAGAAACCTCTGCACTGCAGATCAGGTGAAGTGAGTTGAGTCAGAAAGCTTCAGGAGAAGCTGGAGATCACCGAGCTGAAGAGAAAAGACGCTGAGCTGAACAAGTCCGTCAGGACTAAACAAAGCCCGACGCAAGAATCGACGGAGGGTACTATTAGCATCCACCGGGAAGCTAACGTTAGTTTAGTTAACCGCTAATTCAGCTAATCGCTAGCTGACAGCTTGATTCAGTCTGAAATAACGTTAACTCAAACTGAATACTGGGGAAAGCAGGCTACATATGAACGCCTGTAAATTGTTGCGTACTTTTGCTGTTACGGAGCTGGATCAGGAGCTAAGCTAAGAGCTCCTAGCTACCTGGCTCCATATACACCTGGCGAGTCCCCTCTTCCCCGCAGGATTAACTCACTATTTAAAGACAAAGAAATTGCTGACCTCAGGGAAGAAGTTCGGCATCTTTCAGAGGATCTGAAAACCAAGGATGCTCTGTTGACAATTATTGGTGACTGCATCACCCGACGCATACTTTTTCTAATGCAGTCACACACTGCTTTCCAGGAACCAATGTTGCAGACATCTTGGCTAAAAACTGTGGACCCGATACCCTCATTCCCAACGTCCATCAAACGTATCGTGGTCCACTGTGGACACAGTTACAGGTCCCACTGTGAAAGTGAGCGCACAAGGAAAAATCTTAACACTTAGACACTTCAAAGAGCACTGAGATGCCGGTTTTTATTTCGGGCCCACTTCCCTCTCTAGGTTGCAGAAAAGAACTTTTTAGCAGATTTCTCGACCTCGACACCTGGCTTCAGATTACCAGTAACCGTCACAACATAGGTTTCATTGACAATTTGAATCTGTTTTGAGAACGTGGCTCCCTGTTTAGCAGGGATGGGATTCACCCCAATGCAGGCGGCAGCCAGATGCTATGTGACAAACAGCATGCCCTGCAGACAGTTATGACTGACGGTTTGCATCCCGAAAATACACTTTCCAGACGCCCTCTCCAATAACCTCCTTCTCCTCTAGAAATAACTCCGCTGGTCCACAGACCAGCTACATCCTTTCAGTCATTACCAATAATAGACCACACATACTGGTGAGTAGGCAAAGTGGTAAAAAAATCACTCAATTGCAAACATAGCCAACTTGGCATTAGGGCTGAACGATTAATTGCATTTGCGATAATATCGCAATATGTTAAAACGCGATTTCCTAATCGCAAAGGCTGCGGTTTGGTCTCGATTTGATGACTCACGAGAGCAAATCAGTCTGCACTCTGCAGAGAAAGCATCAACTTAGCACGCTAACGCTACACCGTACCTTGAGCTGATCTGTCATTCAAACAATTCTGAGTTGAAGTTTAAAACTTTTACAGCCATTGTAATAAAATGAAGGGTTTTGCTCAGGCTCGAGTCCATACATGCAGTTAATGGATACAGGCACGCAGAACTGAAGGCTCGGTTGGCAACGAGCTAGCTCTGATTAGCGGTTAGCAGCGTGGCCGCGGTGTTAACGGTTTTATTAGTACAGTTAATCCCACGGCAAGACCAGCAGCAGCTAACGTAACGATAGCCTCTCTGAGCTAGTGCAGTGTTGACGGTGTCATGCACACGGCACGCAACTTCACGAGGGGGAGGGTGACAGCCTTTGTGTTTAATTGCTAACTTTGTAGCTAGCAGTGAATGGGTCAGTGTAACTCTTATCAGTTCAATTTTCTAAGCAAAAAACGGACCAATAGGTGGCGGTGGGTCAGTTGTCCACCAGCAGAAAACAAAGACAGGAAGTAGTGGTAATGTGAGAAATAAAAGTGTGTTTTCATTCTTTTCTGTGAACTTCAACCGTGGATCAAACTACTTTTGGTAGCAGTATGATTCAGTTTAGTCTTATTTGAACTTGCTGAACTCATTTGTTGGAGTCAAATA
>NC_041333.1:34212098-34224598 GCF_004354835.1 Perca flavescens | reverse complement strand
ATGCTTTGGGGGTGCTTTTCAGCCAAGGGGACAGGACAACTCCATCGTATTGAGGGGAGGATGGACGGGGCCATGTATCGTGGAATTCTGGACCGACATCTCCTTCCCTCAGTGAGAGAGCTGAAGATGGGTCGAGGATGGGTGTTTCAGCACGACAACGACCCTAAGCACACCGCCAAGCCAACAAAAGAGTGGCTGAAGAAGAAGCACATCAAGGTTCTGGAGTGGCCTAGCCAGTCTCCAGACCTGAATCCGATTGAAAATCTTTGGAGGGAGCTTAAAATTCGAGTTGCCAGGCGACAACCTCGGAACCTGAATGATTTGGAGGCTGTCTGCAGGGAGGAGTGGGCCAACATCCCTGCCGAAATGTGCACAAACCTTGTCACCAACTATAAAAACCGTTTGACATCTGTGCTGGCCAATAATGGCTTTTCTACAAAATATTAACATGCGGTTTGTCCAGGGGGTCAAATACTTGTTTTTCCTCATCAGATGGTTATCAATTTTAATAAATTCATATGATGTGATTTTCTGGAATTTTCTTTGGGATTCTGTCTTTCACTGTTAGAATGTACATATGATTAAAATTGTAGATTTTTGCATTCTTTGTAAGTGGGCAAACCTGCAAAATCAGCAAGGGGTCAAATACTTATTTCCCCCACTGTATATATATATATATACACACACATACATATACACACACACACACACACACACACACACACACACACACACACACACACACACACACACACACACACACACACACACACACACACACACACATACATACATACATACATACATACATACATACATATATATATATATATATATATATATATATATATATATATAGACACCTTTCTCCTGTGCTATCTCGCCGATGAAACCACCACTGTAAACTTGCCCTTCACCTTTCAGTCAAGCGAATAGTGAAACTGTCACCTCCCATTGTTTTCTGTTTCAACAATGACCATACATATATATACACTCACACCACACAGTGCAGCAGCTGAGCAACAAACAAAAGAGAAACCCATCACCACCACCGCAGCAACCCAAACTCTTTCTCCAGATGACTTGCACGGCGCTCATCCCAGAGACGCAACTTCCTGTGCCAACAGAGCCAGACCTCAGCTGGAGAGTCAGCCTAAATGCCAGTGTCTGAAAATGTGTGTGTAGGTGTAGCTTCTGTCTTTAGTATGGGTTTTGTGCTTTCATGTCAGGAGAGATGCCAGTCATCTCTGGAGTGGTGAGGGAGCGCCCCCCCACCCTTAGCATGCCAGTCTCTCACACACACACACACACACACACACACACACACACACACACACACACACTTACACACACACACACACACACACACACACACACACACACACACACACACACACACACACACACACACACACACACACACACACACACACACACACACACTTATGTGACCACAATCTGCGTGGGAGATCTGCATCTTAGTCATCACAGCTCTCCATAATATTAGATCTTCAGCTGTAATGTTTGTCAAGCTGCAAACACTATCATCGCGACCACAGAACATAGAAAAATGGCCCTTATTTTATTTTAAATTTAATTAATTCAAATAACGGAAGGTTGTAATGCTGTTAAATCAAGAAGGTTGGATTATCTTTTTTTTTTTTATTACATTCAGTAGAAGCGGTTAAGTAAAAGTACTCAGATCTTAATGTACTTAAAGTATGAAAAGTAAAAGTACTGAGTAGGTTATGTTTTGTATTAATAATCTGAAAAGTAACTAAAGTCTTAGCTAAATGTACTTAAAAGTATGAAAAGTAAAAGTACTCCTTGTGCAGTAACGTGTTCCCTGTCAGTGTTTTCCGACTACATCTGATGTTTCTGGATTAATATTCCTGCTGAATTAATGTGCATGTTCAACGCATTCTCATGAATTTTTACTCCTTTATATACTGTTGGGTAGTTTAATCTACAGTAATGCATCATATTCTATAAGCTCATCATATGTTTGCAGCGTTGCTGTCCTGTGAGAACCACGTATCTCTAAAAAGTTTTAAAACTTGTCGTCATGGTGTCAGAAAAACAGCCCTGTTTTCAGCTTCGTGACGATGCATTTTACCAGCTGATCCGAGAGGCTTTTTAAAGACTTTATTTAGATTAAGAAGGAGGAGAACTTTCTCAACACACTTTGTCCTTTAGTTTATCACAAACATTCAACATCAACACATCTGGAGATACGTGGTTTTCACTGGACAGGGAGGGGATGAAAAACTGTCATCTGAAAAGTAATTAAAGCTGTAGTGAAGTAAAAAGTACAATATATACTGTAAGTATAAAGTCAACACTTCCAGGAGCCTGCTCTGGTTCTGTGTACAGTACACACTTTTAGTGGTAATTAAAATGAAAGCTGTCAAACATGATAAGTAAAGTAACATTTTGCAGCTGTAAACACTCTGGTGGCTCTTTCTTGGAAATATTTCCAGGCATACAGGACGTGATGCATTTCATGTTTCCTGCCCCACAATAGCCATTTGTTTGGTGACAACAGAAGAGGAGCTGATAGTTAAGCAGGCGTGATGACAAAGGCAGAAACTCCCACTGGGAAAGAAAAATAAAATTCATGCTGAAGGATGCGCTGAGGTCAGAGTAAATAATGTTGTGTCTTCAACCACTGAACCACATCTGATAGTCTGGTTGATCAGTAGCTGCGTTGGCGACTCTGCCATGTTGATCTTTGCTCTTTCTGCTCTGCTGCTTTATAGTATTTCTGAAACCAACCGGTACAAACCCTGTAGAGGTTGGTTTGTTTAGTGTAGTAAAAGGTCCTCTCTCTTTTATTAACAACTGACTCTTGTTTTTAATCACAACTGATGTTATAAACATGATTTTGAACTGATGATGGACACATTAGTCTGTTGTTTGGGGTCTCAGAGACTTTTACTTTTCACACATATTATGACTCCATCGAAAGACAATAAATGATCATACTGAATTATTGCCCAGCCCTATGTCATTATAATTATTTCAAATTTAAGATGAAGTTTTGAAATTGTGGCCTGTAAAAAAGACTGTTTCCTCACTGCTATATAGGTGTGTGTTTTTATATTGTATATATATATATATATATATATATATATATATATATATATATATATATATATATATATATATATATATATATATATATATATATATATATATATAAGTCTGAGACACATAAGTACCATGCCAACCCTTTTCTACATATTGGGTTTTAAGAACAAGTTTTGATTTAAAGTTAAAAAAGCATTCGAAAGGAAAATATTTTGCAACTGCAACTATTTTGCAACAGCAGTGAGGAAGTAAAAGTTTTTTTTTTTTTTACAGACTACACCTTCAAAACTTCCTCTTAAATTTGAAATAATTATAATGACATAGGGCTGGGCAATAATTCAGTTTTACTTGTTTAATTTATCGTCTTTCGATGGAATCATATCGTGACAAAATCCTATATTGAGACATACAATTACGTGGTCTACATTGCTAATTACAAGCACATACTAACTCAATTTTCTCAGAAAGTCTGTTGTAAAACATTTTGAGGCAATATCATTAGAAGATTAGCAGATTTGTTTTAACATAACACTGTTTTTGTGCATGCATGTCAACATAGTCAGTATATATTTTCACTTGAAACTGTTTACCAAATTATTAATGATTATCTAAAATTTAATTGTAAAAAAAATATTTTGTGGAAGCACCAATTGTCAACCCTACAATATTGGTATCGATGCATTTGGTCAAGGATATCGTGATATCTGATATTCTCCATAGCGCCCAGCCCTATAATGACATATGATATACGGGGTAGCATGTTACCTCCAGCATGTTTGGCGGGTCTGTCGGGGCTTTGTTAATGCTTTGAACAGCCAGAGTACACAATGGAGGCTACACAGTGGAAGTGCTGATGCTGCATGTTGTCGGACAGGTAAACAGGGACAGGGACGCAGCTTCTGTTACAATGGGCTGCAACAGATTTGGTTTTATGGCTTAAATCCATATAACACTTGTTCAAAGTCAGTGCTGGTCCAACCAGAAACTAATTTAGTCATAGAGTGAGTGAGTGAGTGAGTGAGTGTGTGCGTTCTCGTTTAACTGGCTTGTGGGGTCCAAAAACCGGGAGTCCAGTATACTTGTGGGGTCCGAACAGCTTGGTGGGCCAAAATTGTGGACCTCCACAAGTTTAAAGGGCAGTTTGAGGGTTAAGACTTGGTTGTAGGATTAGGGTTAGAATTAGGTTATGGTTAGGGTGAGGGTTAAGGTTAGGCATTTAGTTGTGATGGGTTAAGGTTAGGGTAAGGGTTAAGGTTAGGCATTTAGTTATGATGTTAGGGTGAGGGTAAGGGTTAAGGTTAGGCATTTAGTTGTGATGGTTAAGGTGAGGGTATGGTTAAGGTTAGGCATTTAGTTGTGATGGTTAAGGTGAGGGTATGGTTAAGGCTAGGCATTTAGTTGTGATGGTTAAGGTGAGGGTAAGGGTTAAGGTTAGGCATTTAGTTGTGATGGTTAAGGTGAGGGTATGGTTAAGGCTAGGCATTTAGTTGTGATGGTTAAGGTGAGGGTAAGGGTTAAGGTTAGGCATTTAGTTGTGATGGTTAAGGTTAGGGTAAGGGTTAAGGTTAGGCATTTAGTTGTGATGGTTAAGGTTAGGGTAAGAGGCTAGGGAATGCATTATGTCAATGACGGGTCCCCACAAAGATAGTGAGACGCATCTCGTGTGTGTGTGTGTGTGTGTGTGTGTGTGTGTGTGTGTGTGTGTGTGTGTGTGTATGTGTGTGTGAGACAGAAAAGTTGTGTCAGATGTTGTTGGGTGATCATACAGATGTTTTTATGTTTGGTTTTTAATATTAGCTGTTGGAGCAGACGATGCAAGAACATTTTCTGTGTGAACAGACAAAGAAAACAAGAATTCATCTTATCTTATAAAGTCTCATAAACATGAATGAAAGAAGCATAATAAACTTTTTTCTGGTGTTTCGCCTTGTGATGATGGAAAACTAGAAGTCAGTAATGTGCTAATATTATAACTGTAAATGTTCCTGCAGGTAAATCAGACACTAGATTTCATATTAACTTATTAATTTAGATATTTATTAATGCATTTATACCAGTTACACATTTTGGGTTAGTGTTTATTGAGCGTATAGGCTTTTGAATGTTTTTAGTTGTGTGTGTTTTTCTGATGTTGGTGGTGACATACATTTGCCCTCACAGAGATAAATAAAGTTGTGTTGAATTGCACTTAAAAGGCAACCCAGTGTTGCTATGGAGAACTTGAGCGTTATCTGTGGGTCAAGCGGAGCCACTTAAGGTAAGGGAGGGTCACGGCAGGTCAGGATACACACCTCCAGGAACATACGTTTGGTTTTTTAAACCCTAAAGCTGAGAAAATGTATTATTTTCATTATTAATTCACTAAACTTTTTTTTTTTTTTTTTTAATTGTTTGGTCTATGTAATGTCCAAAGAAAGGTGAAGAAATACCTCTGTGACATCTTCCAATTGCCCGTTTTGTCTGACCAACCAAAAAAAAAGATCTTCAGTTTACAAACAGCGAAAAGCTTGAAATCCTCACATTTGATGAATCTGAAACCGGAGCATATTTGGTGCTTTTGCTGGAAAATGACAAAATAGTTGCAGATTATTATTCTAATCGATTAACCAACTAAACATTTCAGCTCTAGATCTAACTGATGTGAAAATAAACTCTTAAAATACATCCCAGAAACTCTTACCAACCTCTGAAACCTGCTTTAACTGCCCCTGAGTGAGTTTAGTGCCGCTGTAAGCTCCTTAAGAAACCTGAAATTCCCTCAAACCTCTTTTTAATAAACAGCCCAGGGACCTACAAAACTCTTCTCCCCTTAAAACCTCCAGAGACCCTGTCAGTTAAAGACCTGTGGGATCCCCTCAGTGCTAGATAGCAACACAGTTATTATGAAAAAGCTTTTGTTCCTTAGTGGAAGCTTCCTATGATTATTAACTATCAGGAACCAATTAACCCACTGTAGGCCTACCTGTAAATTACATATAGCCTATTTTATAGCTTAAATGCACCGTTTTTGTTTAACATGTGCTATAAAATATCAGATTCATATCCACCTACCTCATGTATATAAAACATGCAGTTCATGTGTAGCCTATTCCAGCACCCTTACTATATATTCTACTTTTATGTTGGAGCCTGCTTGGTTGTCCATGTTTTAGCTGCATGTATTTGTAGGCTAGCTTAAATTGAGAAATGTCCTTAGTATTTGATCACAAACAAGGTCAATAAAGCGGTTTCTGATCCTCTTTTATCACTGTAACATCAATAATTAATAGGCACTAAACAGTTAATGAAATCTCTATGTGAACTTAAAGCTACAAGACCAAGAATTCAATCTATTTTATCAAATAGCCGAAACATAAAAACACCGCGCGTAGTGGACCAGATGGCGGAATCATCGATACGTTGTTGATTTAAAAATCACCGGAAGGTAAAGTAGAAACACCGTCGCCTCCTGATCTCTTTGAAAGGACTGAATATAAAGCAGATACAAATGCATGAATGTCTCACCGGAGAGCCGCTGATGAGGCAGCAGCGCGGGGTATGTGAGCACTGAAGCGGCCGTGGAGCTCTGCAGCGGAGCGCCCGCTTGTGTTTACCGGCAGATTGAAGGACGTGAAGCGAAGATGGATCGATGGATCGATATGTCTCCCTCTTTCTCTCGCTCTCCCTCCGTCCGTCCGTCAGCTGAAGCTCCTGTCGCCGCTCCTGCTCAGCAACAAGTGGGACCTTTTCGGCTGCTCTCGCCCCTGACTTATCGATCAGCTGTGTTCGACACCGAACAGCCAGGCCTCCGATTGGCCGCTGCGAGCCGCTAAGTACCGCCCACCTGCATGGCTCCGTCACATTCTGGAAACCCTTTTTTATCTCACACCACACACACCCGTTCTCACCATACACACACACACACACACACACACACACACACACACTTATTCAGAAAAGGGAAATTGTCGTCAGTTCCGACTTAAAAATAAAAAAATATTCATTTAAATATAAATACCTACTTACATAGGATTGTAAATAGATATGCCCTACATAACTTCCTGAAACCATTGCAACATTTACTCAAGTTCTGCAGTTTAGTAAAATTTTAAGGAAGGCCTACTTCCACTTTCTACATTATACTTCTACTACTCCACAACTATTCCCCTTGTTTTACCCCACTACATTTAATAACTAACAATGTAAACTTATAAATAATGACTTATCATAGGTGAAACTACCCAGCAATAAAGTAACCTTTACCAGCTGCAACATTGAAGTGATGCACATGCATCAATAATGATAATCCTATAATACAGGATTCTGAAATGGTCAATTCTGCATGAGTACTTTTACTTTTAGTACATTTTGATGCTGATACTTTTGTACTTTTACTTTAATAGGATTTTGAATACAGAACTTTAACTTGTAACAGTGTTTTTACATTGTGGCATTGCTACTTTTACTCAAGTAAAAGATCTGAATGCTTCTTCCACCGCTGGCTATGTAGCGCCAAACAAAAAGTACATATGAGGCCGATACATTTAACTCCAAACTATAGCCACTAAAAGAAATGAAGAACCCGCTTTTCTTCTTTACTTTCTATCCTTCTGAGGTCCATGACACACACAGGTGGACCACAATCACAGCTGTCCTGTGGTGTGTGCTTGTTGTCATTGTCTGAAGGGGCCCACCCTCCAGACTGACTGTTTACAGTAAAAGCTGCAGAGCTGCTGCTCACCACTGACTCGACGGAAGTGCTACAAATACAAACGCCCCAACTGCTTGTGATACAGCAGAGAAAATAGTTTCTTCAGGATTTCCCCTAATGGTTCATCTGCAGTAGCTCACCTGTAGCATGGGGCAACTTTATCAGAGATCTTTCATTCCCCATGCCATACATGAACTTAACTTAAAATTTTAAATGTGTTAATTGTAGATCAAAACCTACCTTATTTCAATCGTCTGCAATGTTTTCCATTTCTGTTGTTGCTTGTTGAGGGTATTAGAGTTGTACTGTTAATTGTGTGTATTTTAATGTAATTTTAAATTGGTATTATTGATGTATATCTGTTGGAGAAGTCAAAGACAAATTTCCACTAAGGTGGACAATAAAGTCCAATCAAATCAAATCGAATTAGTCGATGACTTTTGATTTAGGCCTCAACATCTGAAACTGTGGAGCTAAATCCATCAAAACATAAATATTGGTGCATCGTTCAATATCAACAGTTAAGAAGCAACTGATGGTGTGTTTTAGGGCTGCAACTAACGATTATTTTCTTTGTCGTTTAATCTGTCCATTATTTTTCTCAATTAATGGATGAGTTGAGAAAATGGTGAAAAATGTGTTTCCCAAAAGCCCAAGATGACGTCTTCAATGTCTTGTTTTGTCCACAACTCAAAAGATATTCAGTTTACTGTCAGAGGAGCAAAGAAACTAGAAAATATTCACATTTAACAAGCTGCAATCAGAGAATTATTTTAGAATTATGTTTTCACAAAAATGACTCAAACCAGTTAAGTATCAAAATAGTTGGCGATTCATTTAATAGTTGACTTATCGATTGCAGCTCTAGTATTTCTTTTTGCATTTCTAAGCCTGTTGCTGTTGTTAATAACAGTGGATACAAAACAACACCAGGCAACACAATTGACTCTGATCTGAACATTTCAATATCATAGTGCATGCAACACAAATCAATATCATTCTAAGTCAGTCAGGCTTATTTTTTTTTTTTTTTAAACACATGAATTCATGTTGCTAAACAGCTTCTTGCTTCAAAATTGTGAGTTTAAGTCCTGCAAAAGGGCACTGCAGGCTTTTCTGAACACAGTATTCATTACAGGCGCTGATGATGACGGGTGCACAAGTGTCAAGTTCGTTCACAAAGTCCTATGCAGCCACAGAGTCCCACTGAATGTATATTTCTAAAAGGAAGAGGTGGGTTTGTAGATGTAGATGTAAATGAAAATTAACAAAACATCTTGTGTACCATTTGGCTTGGTGTTAAAAGAATACAAGGCAGCAAAATATTTGTCAACATGTTTGAGATCTGATTTGTGATCTGAAACATCAATTAATTTATTTATTTAGTGGTTTAGGCCTATCCTTCACAATCTAAGAGGAAATGGCTGCTTTGCATTTTGCAGGTATCCAACAATCAAACCGAGAGAAACACATCAGAGAGTCAAATACAACATGCTAAATGTCATGCCGGATGGTTTCATGTTGACATCCAACAGATGTTAACTGTCTGCAAATCAGCATTAGCGTTCAATTCTGAGTGGGAGTTCAGCTAAGACTGAGACCGAGATGTCCCAAAAGGCCACCGTGCTTGAATAAACCCTCTTGATTTACAGCATAACCTTTCCTCTGGTCGATTATCCTGCCACGGCTAGGGAAGCTAATCTCAAACGCTCCTGTGGGTCGTTATTAGAGGACCTACTGTACATCACCATATGGTTTGGAGGACTTATTATTCCACTGTCATCAGCCTCAGGTTTAACACATTTTAAACCATCCTACAATGTTTTTTATTTATTTTTTAAGTGTGTGATGAGCATTAGGCGGCAATGACCTGCTATTTTTGGACATTTTCCTCATTAGAGTCTCTTTTCTGCATTAAGCCTGGTAACGTGTGACCACACTATTCACTTCTTCAAGAACAAAAGCATCGTCTCCACACCTCTTCTGTCTTCTGGCCTCTTTTGAGAGCAAATATTATTCCAAAACACACGAGTAGAACAGAAAACAGACACCATGATTGACTTTTACAAAATCTGTATTTGCAAAAACAAAACAAAAAATATGCAAAGTGAAGTCTATTTTTTTTACAATACCAGTGAAATTTACAAAACAAGATGGTGCAGGAACCCGTTTATTTGGGACCCGATGTTTGACAAAACATGTCAAAATTACAACAAAATAATTTTTTAGGAGGAAAAGAAGCCAGTCAATGATAATTATGACAGGGAGGTCAGTGGTGGTCAATGAGCCTCCGTAAACCACAGGATCTCCAGCGAAACCAGATACAAGTCCCTGCAGGACTCCTCACTTAACCAGACAATCCCAAAAATGTCTGTCAAGATGCCACAAAGCAAGGCACTAAACCCTGAACAGCGCAGCTGGAGCTGCTCATTGCAAATAATAATTAGTCTCAGCAGAAATGTTAATCAGAACCGTCAACCTTTAACGCGCCGGCGAAAAGATCCAAACAAACCCGACTTTTTCTTCAGATCTGTGAGATGGGGAGTCTGCATTCTCCATCTCTCACACTCGTAGTGTCGATTCAGAACCATAATAACAAATCAAGTAGTGATTGTAAGAGGATGTGAAGAACCATGAATGTACACACAGACAACGGTCCATAAACATATAGTTGCAGTCCACCAGATAATCAATCAGTCCACTAGTTAACAGATTTGGATTTCCACATTGATAATCAAGTCTGTAATACCACAGAGAGAGTGTTTGTTCACACCTGACTAAGGCAGAGTAGGACAAAGGTTAACACACTGAACTTATATACAACAGAGTATTAGGGCCACAATAAAAACTAAATCTAGGAGAATAAAGTTGAAATATTTCAAGACAAAGTTGCAACATTTGGAATAAAGTAAAAAAAAATTACAAAGAAAATTCATATTTTGAGAAAAAAACTGCTGCTGAAAGTTTGTCTCAGCTTTATGTGTCAAATGAGTGATTGATAACCAGTTGCAGGTTTCACCAAGAAGCTCCTTATTATCATATTGTCTTAGAGTGAATGTTATATGAATCAAATAACTGATTTGTTTTTTGAAGCAGCAGCTAGACGCGGTAAGGGGTCAAACAAGCAAAAATAATTTAATCCGAGCAAAGCGAATTTTGTCTTGCAGCAGCCTACTTTTATTCTGTTTATAAACATTTTTCTTTTTAGAAAGTAAATACTTAATTCTCAAAATTTAAAAAGGTATAATATGTAGGATTTTCCTTAAAAAAAAAAAAACGATATATTGACTAATGCAAAGTCATCCCTCTCTACATCACTTAGAAGTGTGTAGTGGTGTCTGTATCACCCTGTCCTCTGCCTGGATTTTCTGTTCTTCTTATTTATCTGAGTGCGGGACGTTAATGGGCATCAGCAAAGAGCCTTTGGCCCCACATGGGTGTGTGTGTAACCCCAGCCAATAACAGCGTGCAGGTTGTACAACGCTTGTTTCTCGGCATCTCATATCGACCCCACAAGTTTTACTGTCAACAGAAACGGACAGGATGGAGCTCTGCATCCGCTCATAATCCTAAAATGTGAACCTTCCTGGGCTGCATGTGTTTTAATTGTGCTAGAACCAAGCATGAGGCACTGAGCAACGAGGCCAATGCAAAGTGCAAAAACTGCAGTTCATCGAGTGGCCACTTGAGGCTGGCTCCAAAGGGAGTTAATCCCCTTAAGCCCCTGACACACCAACCCGACGGCCGACTTGAGAGCACGTTCTGCCGCGTCGCTTAGACGTACACGTCTCCCCAACGGCGCTAATCTATATTGTCGCCCAAAAAAGAAAACCGGCAGCTGATTGGGCCAGATAAATCCGTGGGTCTGGCTGCTCCCGGATTTTCAACCCGACCATAATGGCGGCTCAATACAACAATACAATCTCATATTTCTGAGATAGTTCACCGGAAACGTGTTTCTGAAAACATTTTAAGCGAGAACTAGGCCGTTACGGTTCTGAATCTGTCTTCATTTCAGATCGACAAAGGTCAGGCTTGATCACGCTCGTTATTTCTGAGTTAGCACTCCACCAATCAGTGGTCATTGAGTCTGGCTGCCCGCCCTCCGACCCAACAAGTCAGGTCGGCCAGAATGACGCCGGCGGCTCCTCCGACCCAGACGGCCGCAGGACACCGAACAGACTTGAGTCACTGACCTCGCCAGACTGTCCGGCGGCGATTATCGGCTTGGTGTGTCAGGGGCCTTGTTAACCTTCATCACCTTGCCAACTTAACAGCAGAATTAAACATGTTTACAGCCTGGAACATAAAAACTGTTTTGGGCACTGTAGCTAAATTCAGGGTTAAAGGGGTTACATTTATTTAATTTTTTTTGATAACTCACCATTTAAGATTAATTCAGGCTCAAAGTTCTTCATAATTAAGGGCATTATGTTTTGATTGACAGGTGGCTGCCAGCACAGGAGGCGAGCATAGACTGTAAGGCTTTATTCAGCCCATGCCAGCTCCATCAACGCTCCACCACTTTGCCAATTTTGGATTAGCCAAGGCCAGGCAATGCCAAGATAAGCGGCGGAGCCACAAGAACTGCCGACTTTGAGCTAATTTGTCTCTTTAAAACCTACCGCCGATGATACAACCAGAAAATAATGTTTTATTCCTCTGATTTACTGCATTGTTCTGCGCTCCCTCTCTTCATTCACTCTCTAGCTCACTCGAC
>NC_041333.1:34208967-34211598 GCF_004354835.1 Perca flavescens | reverse complement strand
TTGTCAGGTTCACGTTTGGACCTTCTGAGGAGGAGAAAGGGACATGTTGAGGTGAAAAACATCAGCTTTAGACATAACACACACATCAGCAGGATCTATCGTTGACCAAACTCAAAGCTGGTTCCGGCTTCACAAATGTGAACATTTGTGAACAGCTTTCTCCTTTTATGCGGTGTGCGTTGAATATTTTGGAGGTTTGGGCTGTTGGTCAAACAAAACAAAGCATTTTGAAGATGTCAAACTGGGCTCTAGAAACGTTTTCACTACGTTTTGACATTCAGTTAATTAAATGATGAAATCTTAAATCATAAATCATCTTCCTCGACTCTCAACCTTCCAGTTCTTTTATTTAGTTTTTAAATGGGGTTGTACTGCATGAGGTGCATAGGTATAGTCAGTTTATTACCCATAGAGGATTGCCGTTGCTTACGTCCCAGTTTGGAGAAACAGGCAGGAGTAACAGCACTGAAAACGCAGATTTGTGGCTATTGTAAAATAATAGTTTGTGACAATGAGCTGAAGCCGTGACAGAAAACAATCCACCTGTGTGGCAGTACTTTGGCGGAAGAAAAAAAAACTCAGGTAGGCCCTTTACAGAAATAGATTATCAAACACAAGATCTATGAGAGGAATTGTTTTGTATCTACTTATGTGGTTCTCTGATTTAGATAATACGACAGTAGCTTTCCATGAGGCTCTGAGAGTGTCAACACACAGGAAATTTTTTAATGGTTAATATGGTGAGACTGCCCTTGCTTCCTCTTTCTGCGCTCTGACTTCCTGTTCGCAAGCGTTTCGCGGAAATGGCGAGACAGAGGAAGTCGGAACTGGTCTGAAAGTAAAGCGTCTGATTCCGCTGCCGGTGTTTGTAAGTAGGTCAGGGGGAGAAACGCGGCTGCTGCTGTTGCTGCTGCTGCTGCTGCACTGCGTTTTGCATTAGAGGCTTCGCTTCGAGATGCTCAAAAAACTGTTTAAACTCGATTGCAGAGGGGAAAGTGACTTTTTTTGTAGCTACAACAAAAAGAAAACAAAACCAAAAATACAATTCAAATATTCAAAAGATTACAAATAAGTGGTTCTTTTTGTAGATTTACAGTGTTGGGCCTTTACTGGCAGAGATGGATATAAAAGTATGTGTAGTAACACCACACTGTAAAAAATAAAACGTGGTCAACAACAAAAGTCAAAGTCCTGCATTGAAAAGTTACTACAAAAATATAATGGAAAAATCATGTGCCACTGCTATACTATTATATATTCTAACATTAGATTATTATTACTTACACATTCATGTGTAAAATCTGGTTTTTGAACTATTAAATGAATAATTTTTCATTATGGATTCATCTGCTGGATTATTTTCTCGATTGATCGACTATTTGTAAAAAAAAATAGTAAGAAATGTCACAATTACCCAAAGTGACACCTTCTCAATGTTTGTTTTGTCCAACAACAGTCCAAATCTCACCATTGTTACTAATACATTAACATTATTAACATTATTAAAAGAAAAGCAGCAAATCTGGAACCATGAAATGTTTTATATGAAATAATGATTAACGATTTAGCGATTTCTATCGACCAGCTGTATAAACTGTTTGGGTAGTTACATTTTACAACAACATACTCATATTTTATAAACTTGTATGTTTTTTGTGTAAACATACTAACTTGTAAAGTACCTAAAGCTGTCCAGATAGTATAAAATGTAGCTGAGGAGAAGTACAAAATAGCATGAAAAGAAAAGACAAAATTGTACTTAAATTTGCACTATAAATGTATAGTTACATTCCACCACTGGCTACACTACCAGATGAGTCTCTATAAAGTTTTTTTTGTTGACGCTTACTCATGTCTGGACTCAATCTTTAACATATTTCAAGTGTGTGTAAGCCCACTGCGAATCAAACCTCATTACCAAACAATGACTTGACGTCTGCTTCCTGAACACTCAAAACAAGAAGTAACTGTCATCCAATGACTAATCAGCCTTTAAAAGTGACAGGGTCAACGCTGCGCTGAGTCGTGAATAGTTTGCATTGCCCCACTGTTGTCCTCGTTCTTAGTCGTATGTCTGTTTCTGTGTAAACTTTAGGAGCAACAAAAAGCCGGAGTAAAAATTCTTTGTATGTGTTCACACTTATTTAGCCATTAAAAACGGCATATGATTATAGACTGAGCTGATAACCAGGGGCGGAGCCAGAAGTTATAGACATTGGGGTGGTCGGCCTAAACCTATGGGGGGTCCCAAATATGCTCCCCAGGATATTTTTTTCCACATTTTATGCAGCTTTTTTCAATCCATTTGAGACAAAAGGAGGCCTAATTATATACAATTATTTGGGCAAAAATATGGTTTGATAAAGACAAGATAGTTGCAAGGGAAAAAGAATCATCCTCTCAAGCAGACATCCTGTTTTATACGCATTCTCCAACTGTCTTTGCATCATTCTGAAGTTAAAAGAGGCAAAGTTGTCTGATGTTACTATTTTTAAGTTACATAACATGGGTAGGAATGAACACCAGTACTCATTTTGCAACATGGTTCTGTTATTCTATGCCGAGTTCACAGAATGAATGTTTAGCTGACAAATCTACTCGTTTGAATACTAATTATAAATCAAGGATCCC